>NC_082714.1:158104224-158404224 GCF_030144855.1 Hypanus sabinus | reverse complement strand
ATGTTCTTTGACCCCAGCATCTGCAGAGTATTTTGTGATTATAACTTATACATACTTTGATAATAAATGTACTTTGAATCTTTGAACGGCGTTAGAGTGCAGGTCTAACTGGTCGCACAGTTAGCAGACAGGCATAACCAGTGGCTAGGAAGGCAAAGGGCATGCTGGCCTATATTGCAAGAGGTTCAATTCCTGCACTGTCCATACGGAGTTTGTACTTTCTTCCCCTGACCATGTGGGTTTCCTCCAGTTTCTTCTCGCATTCCAGAAATAGGGAACCATTATTACAGTTGTACAGAATGCTGGTGAGACCTCACCTGGAGTACTGTTCTGTTCTGCTCCCCTTGTCTGAGAAGTGGTACGGTGCCATTGTTAAGAAATATTCCTGGGGCTAAGTCCTGGGATGAGAGCGGTAGCCTGTCACCAGTGTCTTAAGAAATTAGATCTATCTGATTTGGAGTTTAGGAGATCTTACGTGCAAGACCTTTAGAGGGCATGACAGGATTGATGCTGAGATTTTCTGCTAGTTCAGAGAATCTCAAACAAGAGGATATATATACAGTACCACCAGACTAGGCATCATCCCTGGTGAAGGTGGCAGAGTTTGTCATTGAAACATTGCTTATAATCAATACCTGTACCCGGCTGGAAGCCCGAGGGAAGTTTATTCGTCACGTGCCCCAGGAAAACATTAGGTCCTTTTTTTTTAAACACTCAGTGGCCACAGTACACCTGCTCATTAATGCAAGTATCTTATCAGTCAGTCAGTGTGGCAGCAACTCAGTGCAGGAATGGTCAAGAGGTTCATTTGTTCAGGCCGGACATCGTAATGGGGAAGAAATAAGATCTTTGACAGAGTGGTTAGAGTATCTTGGAAACGGCAGATCTGGGATTTTCACACACAACAGTCTCTAGAGTTTACAGAGAATGTTGTGAGTAACAAAAAATGCTTCCAGTGAGCTGCAGTTCTGTGGGCGAAAATGCCTTGTTAATGAGCGAGGTCAGAGGAGTAAGGTCAGACTGGAAGGCAACATGTCTTGTGTGCAGTTTTTCATTGATTCTGTTATGTTCTTTATCAAAGATGTATGGGTTTAGTAGGTGGTTTAGTCACGTGGGTGTAATTGGACAGGGCAGGCTCATTGTTTACTGTGCTGTATTCCTAAGAATATCTTTTCTGCTTATTTGCATAGGCTATACATGAAGGGGTAAATTGCAAGGAATACCAAGACGACCTCAAAATTCAAGCTGAAGTTAATGAAGCTGCAAAACAAACTGCGCAGATGCTCAAGGTAATGCATTTATCATTTCAAGGTCATTTCCTGACTAAGGATTATTATTATTTTTTAAAGCTTTGAGTCCCCAAATTCATTGATTAAGGGTGGGTAGGGGAAAACGTCTCAGCTCAGACAAAATTTGAGGTCCTCCTGTGGTCAGGGTAGACCATACGTGTTGCATCTTAGCAGCCTCCATGATATACAAGCTGGACAAGTATGAAATGAAGAGCAATCTGTTCTCTATGCAGCAGGCTCCTCCTCTCCACGCAGCTGACGAATCCAGAGGCACGGCAGACATCGATACAGTTGGTACCAGTGGGGTTGCAGGAGTTGCCAGTCATGATAGAGGTGTACAAGATATTAAGAGGAATAGACAGAGTGGACAGCCAGCACCTCTTCCCCAGGGCACCACTGCTCAGTACAAGGGGACATGGCTAAGGTAAGGGGAGGGAAGTTCAAGGGAGATATTAAAGGAAGGTTTTTCACTCAGAGAGTGGTTGGTGCGTGGAATGCACTGCCTGAGTCAGTGGTGGAGGCAGATGCACTAGTGAAATTTAAGAGACTACTAGACAGGTATATGGAGGGATTTAAGGTGGGGGGTTATATGGGAGGCAGGGTTTGAAGGTCAGCACAACATTGTGGGCTGAAGGGCTTGTAAAGTGCTGTGCTATTCTATGTTCTATGTTCAATGTAAGCTTAGGGATTTTTCCTCAGGGTTTACTCCCAAATCCTTTTCCATGAGTGGCTATAGCAACAAGGCAGCGGAGGTTTAAGATCAGAGTTTTCCTTCTCCTAGATGAGCTGCCAACCATGGCTGACAGGCCCCATGTGTCCAAAGCAACTGGTTTTAAGGCACCTGTAACCCACCTTTGCCCCTTCTCTTGTCAAATAAAAGGTTACACTGGGCTTATTAGCTAAGCTGCACGTGAGGGCCAGGAGCTGGACTTGGTTGTCAGAAGTTATTTGAGATGCACACCACAGGGAGCACGTAATAGGTAGAGGGAGCTTGTCTCTGCTTATCCCCACTAACTCCTTAAAGAGCCACTTGGACAAAAAAAATTGCTATTATATGGCTCCTGTTAACATTATAAAATCTCCGAAAGCTACCTTGTCAAGTAAAATTGGATTGAGATTACATGTTGAAATGTTTAGCCTACATGTCTATGAGTACACCATTTTGTATTTCATCCACCTCGTCGCATTTTGTTTCTTGTTTCCAACTTCTTTTGTCAATTGAATTTTAGCTTGTATGCGGAGAAATCAGATTCAGATTAATTATCACCAGCATGTGACGTGAAATTTGTTAACTTAGCAGCAGCAGTTCAATGCAAAACATAAACTAGCAGAGAGAGAGAGAAAAAAAATAAAATAAAACATAAACAGGTAAATCAATTATGTATATTGAATAGATTATTTAAAAAATGTGCAAAACAGAAATGCTGTATAATAAAAAAGTGAGGTAGTATCCAAAGCTTCAAAATCCATTTAGGAATCGGATGACAGAGGGGAAGAAGTTGTTCCTGAATTGCTGTGTGTGTGCCTTCAGGCTTCTGTACCTCCTACCTGATGGTAACAGTGAGAAAAGTGCATGCCCTGGGTGCTGGAGGTCTGTAATAATGGACGCTGTCTTTCTGAAACACCGCTTCCTAAAGATGTCCTGGGTACTTTGTAAGCTAATGCTGGAGCTGACTAGATTTACGACCTTCTGCAGCTTCTTTCGGTCCTTTGCAGTAGCCCCTCCATACCAGACAGTGATGCAGCCTGTCAGAATGCTCTCCATGGTACAACTATAGATGTTTTTGAGCGTATTTGTTGACATGCCAAATCTCTTCAAACTCCTAATAAAGTATAGCTGCTGCTTTGCCTTCTTTATGACTACATCAATGTGTTGGGACCAGGTTAGATCCTCAGAGATCTTGACACCCAGGAACTTGAAGCTGCTCCACAATGAGAGGGATTGTCCATGATGTAGCAGGCAGGAGTAATAGTCCAGTGATGTTCAAAGTAAATTACATAAATGTCACCATATACTACCCTGAGATTCATTTTCTTGCAGGTATTCACAGTCAATGCAAAGTAACATAATAGCATCAATGAAAAACTGCACACATGGTGGACAAACAGTCTATGTGCAAAATACAATAAACTGTGCAAATGCATGAAGAAAGTAAATGAGTAATTAATATTGGGAATATGAGATGAACAGTGCTTGAAAGTGACTCCATAGTTTGTTGGGACAGTTCAGTGATGGGGCAAGTGAAGTTATCCCTCTGGTTCAAGAGCCTGATGACTGAGGAGTCATAACTGTTCCTGAACCTGGCATTGTGAGTCCTGAGGCTCCTGTACCCCCTTCCTGATGGCAGCAGCGAGAAGAGAGCGTGACCTCTTGGGGGTGGGTTTCTGATGATGGATGCTGTTTTCCTGCAACAACACTCAGTATAGATGTGCTCATTGGTGGGGAGGACTTTACTTGTGATGGACTGGGCTGTATCCAGTACTTTTTGTAGGATTTTCCATTCAAGGGCATTGGTGTTTCCATACCAGGCTGCGATGCAGCCAGTCAATGTGCTCTCCATCATACATCTATAGAAGTTAGTCTGAGTTTTCAAAGCCATGCTGAATCCTTGCAAACTCCTAAGGAAGAAGAGGCACTGCCATGCTTTCTTTGTAATTGTTCTTGCATGGTGGGCCTGGGACAACTGCTCTGAAATGTTAACATCAAGGAATTTAAAGTTGCTAACCCTCTCCACCTCTGATCCTCCAATGAGGACTAGCTCATGGGTTCCTGGTTTCCTCATGAAGTCGATAATCAGCTCCTTGGCCTTGCTGACATTGAGTGAGAGGTGATTGTTGTGGCACCACTCAGCCAGATTTTCAACCTCCCTCCTATATGCTGGTTCATCACCACCTTTGATTCGGCCTCCGCCAGTGGTATCATCAGCAGACTTGAAGTATGGAGCAAGTAGAGCAGGGGGCTCTGCACTCAGCCTTGGGGAACACCTGTGCTGATGAAGATCGACGCCGATCCAAACTTACTGGGGTCTGCAAGTGAGGAGGTTGGGGATCTTATTGCACCAGGAGGTCTTGGAGCATATGCATTAATTTTGAGAACCAATGATTCTGACATGCTGTAGAATCCCAGTTTTAATTGGAGTGATAATAGCAACTGTATCTTTAGCTATTGAGTTGCTAGGCTCCTGTTTTCTAAACCCTTCTCCTCCTGAGACACCACAGAACTTGGTGTTAATCTGATTTTCAGTAATGTATTTGTACCTTGCTGTGAAATTTTCTTTTGGTTTCCTGGGAAGCAATGTAGGAACATGGAACATTACAGCACAGTACAGACCCTACGGCCCAAATGTTGTACCCACCTTTTAACCTACTCTAAGATCAATCTAACCCTTCCATCACACCTACTCCTCCATTTTTCTATGAACTGTGTGCCTATCTAAGACTCTAATATATCTGCCTCCAGCACCTTTGGCAGCGTATTCCATATGCTCAGCACTGTTTTCTGTGTAAGGAAAAAAAAGCCCTACCTCTGACATTCTCCCCCCCCCCCCGTACTTTCTTCAAATCACCTTCTGCCCCATTTCCGCCTTGGGGAAAAGTCTGGCTAGTCACTCGATCTATGCCTCTACTCATCGTACCCCATTAAAACGATGCTGATGTTGGATATTGTTGCATTGGGAGTTCCTGCTGTTCTTAGGAATTGATTCCTTTTCCCAGACCCTTGTTGTCTCTTACAACACACACCATTCAGCCCAGTTACTCTACGCCAGCTGTTGGTAACCCCGTGAGTCCCATTCCCTTACTTATTTCCTTTAATCTTTTCTCTGTCACATAACATGAGCTTCCTACCACCCAATTTATTGCAAGGTTTCAATATACATGTGACAAATAAATCTACTCTTTATAATTAACAGCAGCCAGATAATCTATAAAAGCCACACGTCTTGGGGACGTGGAGGGAAGCCTACAGGGTCACTGGGAAAATGTGTACATTCTGCCCAGACAACACTGGAGCTTTGTTGCAGCAGAGTTAACTGACTCTGAAGTTTACCCAATAAGAAAATGTATGGGGAAAGCTCGGCTGTGGTCCTTAGCTGAGGATAGTTACCGTGCTGGAGAGGCTTGTGAGTTCCTGAGATCACGAAGCGATGCTGTCTGAAATTTTGTTCATCGGGCACTTGGCTCTTAGTAGAGTCACTGTGCACAAAGATCAAGAGGGAGGTTCCCAGCAAAGATCAATCCAACCAAGACCTCAGTGTGGAGCTGGAGAAAGATGTCCCTCCTTATCCGCGGGTTCCACATGCGCGGATTCAACCAACTGTGGATCGGGAAAACGCCGGAAGTTCTCTCTCCAGCACTCATTGTTTGAGTATGTACAGACTATTTTTTCTTGTCATTATTCCCTAAACAATGCAGTATAACAACTAGTTACATAGTATTTACATTGTATTAGGTATTATAAGTAATCTAGAGATGATTTAGAAGTACAGGCAGTCCCCGGGTTATGAGCGAGTACCGTTCCTGAGTCTGTCTTTATAAGTCGGATTTGAAGTACATCCGGTATTATTTAGCGTCAGTTAGTCCAACCTTTGTCTTTGTATATAGTATATATTTTACCTTTCTATGCAAATAAAACACTTAAGAAATGTCTGTATTTCATTAATTAAACCATTGCGTTGCTTAGTAATAATTGTAGCTTTCATCGGGGCAGGGCCTTTCACACGCTCCATTAAAATTGTTCCAATCGTTGACTGACTGTAGCCTAACGCTTTTCCGATGACTGATGGCGTTTCACCTCTTTCTGATCACTTTATTACTTGCACTTTATTTTCAATGGTGATCGTGATTATTTTTGTGAACAGAAACACTGCGGATTCAGAGCTGCGCCGGGTCCTAATGTTCATCAGACTAAGACAGGTTAAGTAAAGTCCGGGGTTCCGTTGGGTCCTAAAGACCACCACACTGAGACTGGTTAAATAAGCGACTTGAGCATCCGCGTTTTTTGGAATCCGTGGGGTTCCCGGAGCCAATCGCCCATGGATAAGGAGGGTCGACTGTAATGACAATGGAAGGTGCCCAATCGTCTTATTTCCATGCCACTGGACCTGGAAAATTGCCTTTAAGGCTCCTGAACCAACTTAACTCACTTCAACACTGAACTTGTTCCACAACCAATGGCCTCATTTTCAAGAACTATACAACTTGTGTTCTCAATATTATTTATCATAGATTTTTTTGAGTTGGCACAGTTTGTCTTATTTGCACACTAGTTGTTTGACTTTGTGTACTTTATCAATGATTCCATTGTATTTCTTTGTCCTACGATGAATACCTGCAAGGAAATGAATCTCAGAGGAGTATACGGTGATTTGCACTCTGTGGCCACTTTATTAGGTACACCCGTACACTTGCTCATTAATGCAAATCAGCCAATCAGGTGCAGCAACATGATGCATAAAAGCATGCAGACATGGTCAAGAGATTCGGTTGGTTTTGAGAACAAAAATCAGAATGGGGAAGAAATGTGATCTAAGTGACTTTGACAGTGGGATGATTGTTGGTGCCAGGTGAGGTGGAATTTTCATGTACAATAGTCTCTTAAGGTTTACAGAGAATGGTGTGGAAAAGCAAGAAAAAGCATCCAGTGAGCAGCGTTTCTGTGGGTGAAAATGCCTTGTTAATGAGAGTTCAGAGGAGAAGGGCCAGACTGGTTCAGACAAACAGGAACGTGACAGTAACTGAAATAACCGCATGTTATAGCAGTGGTGCGTAGAAGAGCATCTCTGAACACACCTTGAAGTGGATGTGCTACAGGTCGGATACAGGCCGAGTCAAGGTGGCAGAGTCCGGGCACCAACGCACATCGAGGCAATTGAACCTGGTGCTTGGTTGGAGAAGTTGGAAAGGTCGGTTACAGGACATCAATGATCTGGGGTTGAAAGGGTGAACAGCTTCAAGTTCCTCAGCATAAACATCACCGAGGACCTCATGTGGTTTGTACATACCGGCTGTGTGGTGAAAAAAGCACAACAGCACCTCTTTCACCTCAAACGGTTGAAGAAGTTTGGTATGGGCCCCCAATTCCCAAGAACTTTCTATAGGGGCACAATTGAGAGCATCCTGACTGGCTGCATCACTGCCTGGTATGGGAACTGTACCTCCCTCAATCGCAGGACTCTGCAGAGAGTGGTGCGGACAGCCCAGTGCATCTGTGGATGTGAACTTCCTGCTATTCAGGACATTTACAAAGACAGGAGCGTAAAATAGGCTCGAAGGATCATTGGGGACCCCGAGTCACCTCAACCACATTGTTTCAGCTGCTACCATCCGGAAAGCAATACTGCAGCCAAGACCAACAGGCTCTGTCTGGAACAGCTTCTAACAGCAGGCCATCAGACTAAATTAATTCATACTGATGTTATATTGACTGTCCTGTTGTACATACTATTTATTATAAATTGCACATCTAGACGGAGATATAACGTAAAGATTTTTACTCCTCAAGTATATGAAAGATGGAAGTAATAATCAATTCAATTCAAACATACGAATTCAGGTTGCATCATTTGACTGGTCGTTATTTCCTTACAGAGACTTCTGGATCAGGGGGAGGCTATGAATTGTCCTAAATGCAAAATTATACTGCAGAAGAAGGATGGATGTGACTGGATACGCTGCAGTATGTGCAAAACAGAAATCTGCTGGGTGACGAAAGGACCTCGCTGGGGACCTCTGGTACAGTGTCAATATTTTTAAACAAAATTTAGCCATAATTATTTTATAAGTAAACTTCATGTAAACATCTTACTGACTTCCTTTATTTAACCTGAAAGCCTTCTCTTTCTTAACACTGTCAAGCTTGCTTTAGAAGGATGGGGGATCTCATAGAAACCTACCAGTGGGAGGGTCAGATTCTGAGGGCAGAGCCTCATGATAACAGGATGTCCCTGTACTATGAGACCTTAAGATACAAGAGCAGAACCAGGCCGCTCAGCCCATTGAGTCTGCCCCACCATTTCAACATGACCGATCCATTTTTCCCCCTCAGCCCCAATCTCCTGCCTTCCCCCCGAACCCCCCCATCCCTTCATGCCCTGACCAACCACAAATCTATTAACCTCTGCCTTAGATATATACATATACTTGACCTCCACAGCTGCCTATGGCAACAAATTCCACAAATTCACCACTCTCTGGCTAAAGAAATTCCTCCTCATCTCCATTCGAAAAGGATGCCCCCCCTATTCTGAGGCTCCATCCTCTGGTCTTAAGACACTCCCACCATATGAAACATCCTCTCCACATCCACTCTGACAGGGCCTTTCACCATTCAATTAGGCCACCCCTCAAATATTTCTAATTCCAGTGAATACAGGCCCAATGCCATCAAATACTCTTCATATGACAAGCCGCTTAATCCTGGAATCATTTTTGTGAACCTCCTTTGAACCCTCTCTAGTTTCAGCACATCCTTTCTAAGATAAATGGCCCAGAACTGCACACAGTACTTCAAGTAAGGCCTCACCGATACTTTATAAAAATCTCAATATAACATGCTTGATTTTATATTATAGCCTTCTTGAAATGAACGCTAACATTGTGTTTGCTTTCCTCACCACCAAGTCAACCTGCAAATTAACCCTTAGGGAATCCTGCACAAGGACTCCCAAATCCCTTTGCACCTCAGTTTTATTTTTGTGCTTTCTCTCCATTTAGAACTTAGTCAAACCTTTCATTTCTCCTACCAATGTGCATGAACATTCACTTCCTGACATTGTTTTCCATCATCTACTTCTTTGCTCATTCTCCTAGTCGAAGCCTCTCTATTTCCTCAAAACTACCTGTGCTATCTTCCTATTGTCTGCTAATTTTGCAACAAAGCTATCAATTCTATCATTCAAATCATTGATACACAATGTAAAGAGGATCAATACAGATCCCTGTGGAACACCACTAGTCACTGGCAGCCAGCCAGAAAAGGCTCTATCTATTCCCACTCTTTGACTCTTCCAATCAGCCACTGCTTTATCCATGCTAGAATCTTTCTTGTAATAGCATGGGCTTGTAGCTTATTAAGCAGCCTCATGTGTGGCACTTTGTCAAAGGCCTTCTGAAAATTCAAGTGCAGAACGTCAACTAATTCTCCTTTGTCTATCCTGCTTATTATTTCTTCAGAAAATTCTAACAGATTTGTACAGCAAGATGTTTCCTTGAGGAAGCCATACTGACTGTGGCCTGTTTTATCATTGCCTCAAAGTACCCTGAAACCACATTTTAACAATAGACTCTATGATCTTCCCAACCACTGAGGTCAGTCTATAGTTTCCTATAGTTTCCTTTCTTTTGCCTCTCTCCCTTCTTGAAGAGTGGAATGACATTTGCACTTTTCCAGTCTTCTGGAACCATTCCAGAATCTAGCAATTCTTGAAAGATCATTACTAATGCCTCCATAATCTTGTCAGCCTCCTCTTTCAGAACCCTGCAGTGTACACCATTTGGTCCAGGTAACTTGTCTACCTTTGGACTTCTCAGTTTCCCAAGAACCTTCTCCCTAATAATAGTAACTTCACACACTTAATGCCCCCCTGACACCTGGAACTTCCACCATACTCCTAGTATCTTCCACAGTGAAGACTGATGCAAAATACTTACTCAGTTTGTCTACCATTTCCTTATTCCCCCCCTCTACTCCCTTTCCAGCATAATTTTCCAATAGTCCGACAACCACACTCGCCCCTCTTTTTCACTTCCTGTATCTGAAAATTTTTTTGATATTGTTACAAACCCTGTAACTGGGTGTCTTACCAGCAAAGATAGGAGTAGCCGTTGAAGTCTGATGATAGTATTTTTAACAGTATTTATTAGTAAAAATACACAAAAATAATATCAATGCAAATATACAGATAATATACGTTGTCAATACTAAACCTAAAAGCGCGGGTATAATAATAATCAATAAGAAATAAGCTCTATCGTTGTCTGGGGATAATGAATTGTCCGATGGAAATATAAAGTTCAGTTCAGTTCATACAGGCTGCAGTCGTTGTTGATCACTGTGTTGCAATTGCTGGAGAGAGAGAGAGAGAGAGAGAGAGAAAAACTTGCCGACTTTTCTTGTACGATCTTGATCCGTATCCATCCTTTAGCTAGACCGTTCCATGGAGGACTCGTCACCCAGGCAAGGGTGGACACACACACAAGCCCCCACCGGTCTCGTAGTGCCTCTCCTGGTGCGTCTGAGGGGTGTTCCCCAGACCCTACTTTTATCCTCACTCACGGGGTCTCAGGTGTCAATCAGGTTGGGATGATGCAATCCCTCAACCAGACCACTCTGGTTGACCCTGAGGGGTTTCAATGAATAGTACAGTACTCAATACACAATTCCTCTTTCAAGAGACAATAGCAGTAATCTCTCTCTTTGTCAATAGGAGACATTCCACCTTGTGTATTCTGGCGTTGTTTCTCTCTCATTTCCTGGGTATCAGACCCAAAATAATAGCGATCTTGCGATTCTCAAAAAGGTGGGGGGGCGGGCATTGGCAATTCTGTACCCTTCTGCCCATCAGAGTTGCTCCTCATTCGTAACAATATCCTCTTTAACGTTATTGGCTAGCTTACTTTCATATTCCATCTTTCCCTTAATGACTTTTTAAATTGCCTTCTATTCATACTTAAAAGCTTCATAATCCTCTAACTTTCCACTAATTTTTGCTTTATTATGTACCCTTTCTTTGGCTTTGAATTCCCATGGTTGTGTCATCGTGCCTTTAGAATACTACTTCCTCCTTGGTACGTGTATATCCCATGCCTTCTGAATTGCTTCCAGAAATTTCAGCCATTGTTGCTCTGCCACTGTTCTTTTCCAAACAAATTTACAACTGAGGTGAGGAGGAATTTCTTCAGAGGGTGAAGAATCTGTGGAACTCCCTCCACTGTGGCAAAGTCATTGGGTGTACTTAAGGCGTATGTATATTGATAGGTTCTTGATGCTAAGGGGTCCCAAAGAGAAAGTGGGAAAATAGGGTTTTAAAACAGTCTTAAATACGAGAGATTCTGCAGATGCTGGAAATCTGAGCAAACCACAGAAAATGCTGGAGGAACTGCCAGGCAACACTTATGGAGGGAAAAAAATGATTGAATGGTGGAGAAAACTTGAAGGGCCAAATAGCCTTATTCTGGTCCTATATCTTACAGGAAGAACATTTACTAATTTAAATCATCTCTAGAACATCTAATTTAGTCAAGCATAAGAAACAGAAGCATACAGCATACCACATCTTGTGCTTTATGACTAAGTATTTATACTTTGATTGTATTTAGTTTGTCTGTGCGTAGATTTAATTTATTTTTCGCATTTGTTTCAGGGGAGTGGTGACAACAGTGGAGGATGCCGTTGCCGTGTCAATGGTGTACCATGTCATCCCAAATGTCAGAACTGCCACTGATCCCCTGTGTACTAAATGCAACACCAGTGTACTTGAGACTAGATTCTGCTGGACACGTATTCTCAGCTCTAAAGGAAATTAAAACCATGGCAACATTCTAATTTGTTGGAATCCAGATAAACGCAAGTCTAATTTGAAAGTACTGGCTTCAATATTTTGGGGGAGAAAACGTTCTACTGCATCCGAATAATTATAACTAAAGATTTCCAAAGCATTATTTTCCTGTATCTCTGTAACTGACTGAAACATCTCCTACACGTGCAGTGGCAGAGGTTGGGGAAGAACAATGGAGCACGGTGCCGTTCCCAGCCGCTTGTACTAAAGCTGAACGATTGGCACCGTGAACTAGATACTGAACTTGTGAAGTGTTATCACTGTCCACCGGGAGCAGAGTGCAAATTGAGCAGAGGTGCACAGGATGGAGCATCTTGCCATAAGTAGCTAAGATTTAAAGTGAGATGAAGTGAAGGCAATGTATAGTGCTGTTTCCCAAGCACCAAGTTGGTGACCTCATAGCTGGGTGTTAAGGAAATCAATTATAATAATGTATTATATATTTTTTTTAAAAAAAGCAAGGTGATTGATCAGTCTCATCCCTTTAAATCGGAGAAAGGTAAGTCTCAAAAATGGAGTTAACATGCTTCTGTGGAAACTCTAGAAATGTAGCAAGTCATGAAAAGTACAAAGCTGAGATTCAGCGCACATTTAAAAATGGATTATCTTGTTTCTGTCATTCTGATTCACTTCTCAACATGTATAATTCCAATCTAATAAAGAAACTCCAAAATGCACTTAAAATATCTATTCCCATTCATCCACCAACCTTTCCCTGTTCCCTGATAAATGCAGCAAATAGCATTTTCAAGTCAACTCCTCAAGTCTCTTTTATTGTCATTTCGACCATAACTGCCGGTACAGTACATAGTAAAAATGAGACAACGTTTTTCAGGACCATGGTGTTACATGACACAGTACAAAAACTAGACTGAACTACGTAAAAAACAACACAAAGCTACACTAGACTACAAACCTACACAGGACTGCGTAAAGTGCACAAAAACAGTGCAGGCATTACAATAAGTAATAAACAGGACAGTTGGGCAAGGTGTCAGTCCAGGCTCTGGGTATTGAGGAGTCTGATAGCTTGGAGGAAGAAACTGTTACATAGTCTGGTCGTGAGAGCCCGAATGCTTCAGAGCCTTTTCCCAGATGGCAGGAGGGAGATGAGATTGTATGAGGGGTGCATGGGGTCCTTCATAATGCTGCTTCCTTTGTGGATGCAGCGTGTAGTGTATATGTCCATGACGGTGGGAAGAGAGACCCCAATGATCTTCTCAGCTGACCTCACTATCTGCTGCAGGGTCTTGCGATCCGAGATTGTGCAATTTCTGAACCAGGCAGTGATGCAGCTGCTCAGGATGCTCTCAATACAACCTATGTAGGATGTGTTGAGAATGTGGGGGGTGGGAGATGGACTTTCCTCAGCCTTCGCAGAAAATAGAGACGCTGCTGGGCTTTCTTTGCTATGGAGCTGGTGTTGAGGGACCAGGTGAGATTCTCCGTCAGGTGAACACCAAGAAATTTGGTGCTCTTAACGATCTCTACTGAGGAGCCGTCGATGTTCAGCGGGGAGTGGTCGCTCTGTGCCCTCCTGAAGTCAACAACCATCTTTTTTGTTTTGTTCACATTCAGAGACAGGTTGTTGGTTCTGCACCAGTCCGTTAGCCACTTCACCTCCTCTCTGTGAGCTGACTCGTCGTTCTTGCTGATGAGACCCACCACGGTCGTGTCATCGGCGAACTTGATGATGTGGTTCAAGCTGTGTGTTGCAGCACAGTCATGGGTCAGCAGAGTGAACAGCAATGAACTGAGCACAGCCCTGGGGGCCCCCGTGCTCAGTGTGATGGTGTTGGAGATGCTGCTCCTGATCCGGACTGACTGAGGTCTCCCAGTCAGGAAGTCTAGGATCCAGTTGCAGAGGGAGGTGTTCAGGCCCAGTAGGCTCAGCTTTCCAATCAGTTTCTGAGGGATGATTGTGTTGAATGCTGAACTGAAGTCTATGAACAGCATTCGAATGTACGAGTCTTTTTTTTGTCCAGGTGGAGGGTGGTGGCAATGGCATCATCTGTTGAGCGGTTGGGACGGTATGCAAACTGCAGGGGGTCCAGTGAGGGGGGCAGCAGGGTCTTGATATGCCTCATGACGAGCCTCTCGAAACACCTCATGGTGATGGATGTGAGTGCAACAGGACGGTAGTCATTTAGGCAGGACACTGAAGACTTTGTCGGCATGGGAACGATAGTGGCGGCCTTGAAGCACATTGGAACAGTGGCGCTGCTCAGGGAGATGTTGAAGATGTCAGTGAGATTATCTGCTAGCTGATTTCCATAGTTCCTCAGGTATTTGATTGTCATGGTAGAATATAGGTGGCATGGTAGTGTAGCTATTAGCTTAATGTTTTACCCACCAATAACCTGGGTTCAATCCCTGCCGATGTCTGTAAAGAGTCTGCATGTTCTTCCTGTGACCACGTGTTTGCCTCAGTTTCGTATCACATTATGAAGACTTACTGGTTCGTAAGTCAATTGGTCATTGTAAGTGTTCACATGATCAGGTTAGGATGAAGTAGGTGGGTTGCTGGCGTGTTCTGCACTGTATCTCTAAATAAATAATGCTCAAGGTACTGTGCTGGTGTCTGGAGACTTGCAAGAGACTAATTTAATACTGCTATATACTTGCTGGAGTTTAGAAGAATGAAAGAGGATTTCAGTAAAACCAAACAAATATTGAAAGGCCTCAATATAGTGGACATGGAGAGGATGTTTCCTATAGTGGGAGTGTCTGGGACCAGAAAGCACAGCCTCAGAATAGGAGGATGCCCCTTTAGAACAGTTGAGAAGGAATCTTTTTGGCCAGTGGATGGTGACTCTGGAATTCATTGCCACAGACTGCTATGGAGGCCAAATCATTAGGTATATTTAAAATGGAGGTTAATAGGTTCTTGATTAATAAGGATGTGAAAAGTTATGGGAAGAAGAATAAGACTGAGAAAGGTAATAAGTTAGCTATGATAGTATGATGGAACAGACCTAATGGGCTGAATGGCCCAATTCTTTTCTTCCCTAATGTTTCCTTTAAACTTTTTCCCTCTTCACCCTTAACCCACGTCCTGTTTTTATTCTCCCCTAGCCTCAGTGGAAAAAGCCTGCTTGCATTCACTCTATCTATACCCATCATAATTTTATACACCTCTATCAAGTCTCCCCTCATTCTTCTACACTCCAGGGAATAAAGTCCTAACCTATTCAACCTTTCTCTGTAACTCAGTTTCTCAAGTCCCAGCAACATCCTTGTAAACCTTCTCTGCACTCTTTCAACCTTATTAATATCCTTCCTGTAATTCAGCAACCAAAACTGCACACAGTACTCCAAATTGGGCCTCATCAATGCCTTATACAACCTCACCATAACATTCCAACTCTCATACTTTGATTTATAAAGGCCAATGTACCAAAAGCTCTCTTTATGACCCTATCTACCTGTGACGCTACTTTTAGGGAATTTTGTATCTGTATTCCCAGATCCCTCTGTTCTACTGCACTCCTCAGTGCCTTACCATTTACCTTGTATGTTCTACCTTGGTTTGTCCTTCCAAAGTGCAAAGCTTCACACTTCTGTAATAAACTTCATCTGTCATTTTTCAGCCCATTTTTCCCAGCTAGTCCAAATCCCTCTGCAAGCTTTGAAAACCCTGCTCACTGTCCACTACACCTCCAATCTTTGTATCATCAGCAAATTTGCTGATCCAATTTACCACATTATCATCCAGATCACTGATATAGGTGACAAATAACAATGGACCCAGCACTGATCCCTGTGGCACACCACTAGTCACAGGCCTCCACTCAGAGAAGCAATCCTCCACTACCACTCTCTGGCTTCTCCCGATGTCTAATCCAATTTACTACCTCACCATGTATACCTAGTGACTGAATCTTCCTAACTAACTTCCCATGCGGGACCTTGTCAAAGGCCTTACTGAAGTCCATGTAGACATCCACTGCCTTCCCTTCATCCACTTTCCTGGTAACCTCCTCAAAAAACTCTAATAAATTCGTTAAACATGACCTACCACTCATAAAGCCATGTTGACTCTCCCTAATAAGTCCCCGTCTATCCAAACACTTATAGATCCTATCTCTTAGTACTCCTTCCAATAATTTACCTACTACCGACGTCAAATTTACCAGCCTATAATTTCCTAGATTACTTTTAGAGATTTTTTAAACAATGGAACAACATAAGCTGTCCTCCAATCCTCCGGCACCTCACCCATAGATACTGACATTTAAAATATATCTGCCAGAGCCCCTGCAATTTCAAAACTAGTCTCCTTCAAGGTCCGAGGGAATACCCTGTCAGGTACTGGGGAGTTATCTATTCTGATTTGCCTCAAGATAGCAAACATCTCCTCCTCTTCAATCTTTATGGGTTCCATGACCTCCCTACTTGTTTGCCTTATTTCCATTGACTCCATGCCAGTTTCCTTAGTAAATACGGATACAAAGAAACCATTTAAGATCTCCCCCATTTCTTTTGGTTCCATACATAGCCAACCACTCTGATCTTCAAGAGGACTAATTTTATCCCTGACTATCCTTTTGCTCTTAATATACCTGTAGAAGCTCTTTGGATTATCCTTCACCTTGACTGCCAAAGCTACCTCATGTCTTCTTTTAGCCCTCCTGATTTCTTTAAGTATTTTTTGCACTTTTTATACTCCTCAAGCAGCTTATTTGCTCCCTGTCTCCTATACATGTCATACATCTGTCTTCTTTATCAGACTTCCAATAACCCAAGTTTCCTTATTCTTATTCACTTTGCACTCTCAAAATTTCTCCTTTGAAGGCCTCCCACTTACCAATCACATCTTTGCTACAGAACAACCTGTCCCAATCCATGCTTTTTAGATCCTTTCTCATTTCTTCAAATTTGACCCTTTTCCAGTTTAGAACCTCAACCCGAGGACCAGATCTATCTTTATCCATGATCCAAGTTGAAACTAATGGTGTTATGATCACTGGAACAGAAGTGTTCCCCTACACACACTTAGGTCACCTGTCCTAACTCATTTCCTAATAGGAGATCTAATATTGCATCCTCTCTGGTCGGTACCTCTATTTTCCTGAACACATTTACAAACTCTAACCCATCTAGATGTTTAACAGTATGGGAGTCCCAATCAATATGTGGAAAATTAAAATCCCCTACTATCACAACTTTGTTTCCTGCAGTTGGCTGCTATCTCTCTGCAGATTTGCTCCTCCAATTCTCGCTGACTATTGGGTGGTCTATAATACAAGCCCATTAATGTGGTCATACCGTTCATGTTTCTCAGCTCCACACATATGGCCTCAGTAGACAAGCCCTCTAATCTGTCCTGCCTGAGCACTGCTGTAACATTTTCCCTGACTAGCAATGCCACCCCCCCCCCCCCACCTTCATCCCTTTGTCTCTATCATGTCTGAAACATTGGAACCCTGGAATATTAAGCTGCCAGTCCTGCCCCTCCTGTAGCCAAGTTTCACTAATGGCTATAATGCCGTAATTCCACGTGTCAATCCACGCCCTCAGCTCGTCAGCCTTTCCACAATACTCCTCGCATTGAAATGGACACACCTCAGAAGATTATTACCACCACACACAACCCTTCTATTTGTGACTTTGGATGAATCTTTAACATCATTTATTTTCACCCCCACTCCACTATCTACTCTGGCTCCCATCCTCCTGCAAATCTAGTTTAAACACCCCCCCCCCCCCCCACTCAATAGCACTAACAAACCTCCCTGCAAGGATATTGGTCCCCTTGTAGTTCAGGTGTAACCCGTCTCTCTTGTACAGGTCCCAGCTGCCCCAGAAGAGGTCCTAATGATCCTGAAATCTGAAACCCTGCCCCCTACACCAGTTCCTCAGCCATGTGTTCATCCTCCAGAGCATCCTGTTCTTACCCTCACTGGCACGTGGCACAGGTAGCAATCCTGAGATTACCACCCTCGAGGTCCTGCTATTTAACTTCCTACCAAGCTCTCTATACTCACTCTTCAGGACCTCCTCACTCTTTCTTCCTAAGTCATTGGTACCAATGTGTACCATGACATCTGGCTGAACAGCCTCCCACTTAAGAATGCTGTGCACACGATCAGAGGCATCCCTGACCCTGGCACCTGGGAGGCAACAAACCATCCGGGAGTCTCTGTCGCAACCACAAAACCTCCTGAATGTACCTCTAACTATCGTGTCCCCTATCACTACTGCTCTCCTCTTCTAACCCCCTCCCTTCTGCACTGCAGAACCAGACTCAGTGCCAGAGAGCCGGCTGCCGCAGCTTCTTCCCCAACAGTATCCAAATCGGTATATTTGTTGTTGAGGGGAATGGCCAAAGGGGAACCCTGCTCTGCCTGCCCTTTCCCCTTCCCTCACCTGAAGGTAACCCAGTTACCTGTGTGGTGCACCTTTGGCGATATCTACTTCCCTGAAACTACTATCTATAAACTCCTCATTCTCCCATATGATACGGAGGTCATCCAGTTCCTGCTCCAGTTCCCTAACGCGGTTTGTTAGGAGCTGCAGCTGGATGCACTTCTTACAGGTGTCATTGTCAGTGACCTCCCACATCCTGCAAGAGGACCATTCCAACATCCTGCCTGGCTTTCTCTCTACTCTAAACAAACAAAACTTACCAGAACCTACCCTTGCCTCTGCCTGTTGAGGCAAAGCAGTCCCACTCTGCTCCCTCTCATTCCACTGCCCGCTGGATATGGTGTCTTTTTTTTAAACCTTTGGCACTCTACATTGTGCGCCTGTGCAGTCTAGCCTCTTTTCCCCCGGCAGTGAAAAAACGACTTCTCTCTGAGATTCCTTCTCTCTCAGCCTCTTGTTTCAATTTTATGGTCTTATGCTCTATCCGTGAGTAACTAACTTCCACAACAGAGTGGTCAGTTCAAGTGCTTCAGCCTAATCTGTCAGTGACTGGAACAGTAGGAAAACACTGTAGTTAGTCACTAATCCTTGGCCAAAGGAAAAACTTCCGATGTATTTTGGTTCTAGCAAGGAAGGTAGCTTTCTGGTTGCCTCACTACAGGGAGGATGTGCAAACTATAGAATGGGTGCAGAGGAGATTTACAAGGATGTTGCCTGGATTGGGAAGCATGCCTTATGACAATAGGTTGAGTGAACTTGGCCTTTTTCCCCTTGGAGTGATGGAGGACGAGAAGTGACCTGATAGAGGTGTATAAGATGATTGAGAGGCATTGATCATGTAGCTAGTTAGAGGATTTTTCCCAGGGCTGAAATGGCTAGCACGAGAAGGCAGAGTTTTAAAGGTGCTTGGAAGTAGGTACAGTGGAGATGTCGGGGATAAGGTTTTTTTAAATGCAAAGAATGGTGAGTGTGTGGAATGGGCTGCCGGTGACAGTGATGGAGGCAGATAATGATAGGGTCTTTTAAGAGACTCCTGGACAGGTACATGGAGCTCAGAAAAATAGAGGGCTATGGCTATTTCTAAGGTAAGGACATGTTCAGCACAGCTTTGTGGGCTGAAGGACCTGTATTGTGCTGTAGGTTTTCTATGTTTCTGAAGTGTCGGGAACACTTGGGTCAGACAGCATCAGTGGAACGAGAAACCAGGTGAATACTTAAGAGCAGACACTGTCAGAATTGGAAAAGAGTAAACATATTAGATTTACAGTGGGCTCATGAGGGATGGATAGGATACAGGGAATGCCTCTTGATAATGAGACCAAAAAATATTGGTGGTTAGAAACATAAGAGTTTCTGCAGATGCTGGAAATCCATTTTTCTAGGGTGCATCGCAACCTGGTATGGAAGTTGTCCTGTCCAAGACAGGAAGAAGCTGCAGAAGATCGTGAACACAGCCCAGCACATCACACAAACCAATCTTCCATCCTTGGACTCACTTTACACCACATGCTGTTGGAGCAGTGCTGCCAGGATAATCAAGGACATGACCCACCCAGCCAATACACTTTTTGTCCCTCTTCCCTCCTGGAGAAGGTTCAGGAGCTTGAAGATTTGTACAGCCAGATTTGGGATCAGCTTCTTTCCAACTGTGAAAAGACTGCTGAACAGATCCTGACCCGGATTTGGGCCGTACCTTTCCAAATATCCGGACCTGACTTGCACTATCGTACTTTCCCTTTTCTATTTTCTAATTATGATTTACAATTTAATTTTTTATTATATTTACTTCGATTTGTACTTCAGGGAGCGCAAAGTGCAGAATCAAATATCGCTGTGATGATTGTATGCTCTAGTATCAATTGTTTGGTGACAAGTAAAGTAAATCCAGAGCAGCACACGCAAAATGCTGGAGGAACTCGGGTCAGGCTGCATCTACGGATCCAGCAAGGTATACACAGTGAGTATAGGTAGTAATCAGTGGGATGTTGATCAATCTCATCCCATATTATACATACAAAAAGCAAATTACCTAATTTAGTTAATATCAAATAAACACCTAACTGGGAAACAACCTACAAACCAAATTTTAATGCATAAATTTGACTGACAAAATGAGGTATGATCTATACTTAGCTGGGAAAATGTGGTGTAAAATTACATAGAACAAAAGGAATGCAAGATTCACAAAATGGTTGTCCATTAAAGGTCCAAATGTATAAACAAATCTCACTACAATTCACAAACAAAATTATCTGAATAGGAAAGCTTTATTAGATTTAGTCCTGTATTAAACATTACCAGGTGCTAATTTTACAGATCTTTGTATCCAGTTTCAAGACTGATTGCCCAATGAAAGAAGGATGTTAATGGCTGCTTCTGTTTTAAAATTTATAATGTGATGTAATTCTGTATTAATGAATTACAAAATACAGTCTCAAATTTATATAGCACCTTTTAGAATGCCCAAAGCCCTTTACGATCAATGAAGGAATCGCTTGCCATTGTAATGTAAGAAATGCTTTTAACAGATGATAAGCAGATATTCCTAACACCACTGGCCATAACACTGGAACCATTCTACTCCAGTTCAGAATAGTATTGTGATTTATTATTACTTCAGCCTTAAAATGAGGTACTGTCTACTCCCTCTAGTTGGGTGCCATGGTAGCAGCATTAGAGTTGGGTGTTCAATTCTAGCGTTGTAAGAAGTTTGTACGTTCTTCCTGTGAGCACTTGGGTTTCCTCTGAGTGCTCTGGTTTCCACCCACATTTCAAAGATGCACTGGTTAGTAAGTCAATTTAAATAATTTCATGATTAGGCTAGGGTTAAATAGATGGGTTGCTGGCCAGAAGGGCCTGTTCTGTGCTGTATTTCTAAACAAAATAATGTCTCAGTTTTAAAACTGCACATCCAGCATTCAAGCCAGTCATTGTAATATAACAAGGCATATCAACATTTGGTCATCAAGTCACCATTTGACTGACAAAAATAATGTATTATTAAAATATACAGCTAGTGATTTAGTTTCCATCTCCATTCCTACCTGTAATAAATGAAGGGACCAAGAATAAGTTTTGGAAGATAAGCCTGATAACATGGGTCACTAACACCTACAGGCACAAACGAGAATATGTGTGTGAAGTGAGATCAGAGTTACCAATGCTACTTCCTTGAAGTGCTAGTCACCCCTTTGGTAGAGATGAATTTTGAATGGAAGGAACAGGTTTAGTTTTCACTTATGCAGTATGGGCTCCAGTGGCACGACCAATTGCTTACCCCATTTAGTGAGAAGTGGGTGGTGAGATACTGCTGCAGTACGTGCGAACACCATTACAAATACTACTGTAGTGGATGACATTTACACAAGTGGGCACCAAGATAGTGAAATAGTTGTCGTGACGCTATTACAGCTCAGGATGTCGGAGTTCAATTCCACCACCATCAGCAAGGAGTTTGCACATCTCTGCCAGTGAATGCATGGGCTTCCTCTGGCTTCTCACACAGTTGAAAGATGTACTAGCTAGTAGGTTAAGTGGTGATTGTAAATCGTCCTGTGCTTAGACTAGAGTTACATAGGTGGGTTGCTGGATGATGTGGCTCATTGGGCCAGAAGAGCCCGTTCCGTGCTGTATCTCTAAATAAATAAAAGTGATTCTGCAGATGCTGGAAGGAATTCTTGAGCAACACACTCAGAATGCTGGAGGACCTCAGCAAGGCCTGAAGGGTCTCAGCCCAAAACGCTGACCGTTTATCCTCTTCCACAGATACTGCCTGACAACAGCTCACCACCACATTCATAAGGTCAGAGCTTGACAATAAATAAAAGTTTTGTAAACATAATCCATATTCCATGAATGAGAAGTAAGTTTCCTTCCAACCAGAATTCACCCCTTTTAAAAAGCCATGGCTAGCTCCTTGAGGCAGCAGCTCGTGGAGGCATCATGATTAGAAATCAAGCCCTAATGAAAAGATTGCTTATCTGCAGAGACATCAACAGCGAGAAGAAAACATGAAAGGAAAATTAAAGCATTATAGTAAAACCATTTTACCACCAATATTTCTGTAAATTAAGCATATTGGGTATCTTCACAAAATTATTAGTAAAATCTTGTAATTACAGAAAATAAAGCAAAGATTTGTACATTGCTGATCAAAGCTAATAACATATCCAGAACACAACTCTTTCATGCCAAAATCTCAAGTAACTTGTCTTACAAGGGATAGCAAGACAAGTTACAACTCTTTTAGTGAGGTTAGTGTGCCTGTTGACACCAGTATTAAGGCTGCAATATAATTAGTTAAGCCCAACACCCCTACTGAGGCATAGGCCACCGACAGCAATATACTACAGTTAAAATATTTAAAAATTTATTTATTAGTTAGCTTGTAGCCCATTTGCCTGTGTCACATTCGTTAAACAGGTATCAGTAACAAATAATCTTTTGAGCTAATATTCTAGGCTTACATTGACATACAGTGATATAATCTGCAATAAAGAGTTAATTAAAGATGTGTTTTTGCACTTACTGAAAATGATTGTTTGGTTTGTAGCAGAATGAAGAAAAGAAAAACATCCCACAGATTACTGTTGAGGTATCTCGTCATAATGGTACCGATAAGCATTGTTAAAAGCAGGGCAGTTTAGGGGATGGTAGTGAAATGCAAAAATAAGTATAACTACCCTGAGAAAATGAGACTCACTGACAGTCCACATTCATCCTCCTTGTGTAATGGTGTGGTCAGGTGACCAGCATCTTTTGCTGCACCAAGTCATCACCAGAGTCACCCACATGGAAAGGCAGAAAGAACTGGGAACTTCAGTTAGTTTAAACCGATTGTAGGAAACCCATTTTATTTCCATCACCCTCCCCCTTTAAGGTGTTGACACCTGCTGTGGAACAAAGTCAATTTAATAACTAAAGTGACTCTTCTTTATTCATGACTGCGAACGGTCAATGTTGGCAGGTCATTCAAGGAAGGTCAGCTCAGCCAATTCAGTTATTCCATTGGAAATCTGTCTGAAGATCTCTTGGCCAAACACCCCCTAATGCCAGCCTGACAGAGGTTACAAAAGTTCAGAAACATTAAATCAAATCTGCTGTCTTCAGCTCTACATATTTTGAGAAAATGCTGCTCTTGTTAAATAAGTCAGGGGAATAAATGTACAACAAGGCACAGTTCAACAAGTTTTTGAGATGGCACTGGACCTGTTCTCTTCTAGTCACCGTCTTATACAAAAGTGTTCTACTCTATTATGTCTCAAAATTTAGTTGAGGAACAAGTGAAACAGCTTTATTAACCAGTAAAGATGTAAGACTCCTACCTGGGTTAAAAATCAGTGTTTGCACATAACCAACGCGATTCTTTCGCCAATACTTCTTAAAAAGCTCTAAATCTTATTTTAGGGAGCAGACAAGTTAATTCTTCCATTAAACTGCCCTAGGTAGCACAATAGTATGCCTGCTAGAATATGACCTCACATCATCCCACATCCATTATTGCAGTCGCCTTTCTTCAGTAACGTAAACAAGATTAGTGACATGCCGTATAAGAACTCAGCGGCATAACTTCACATCGATCACGTTGAGGCAGTAGATTTTTCAAACAAGTCATAGCCCAATATTTTGTTTCAAAAATAAAAGTGGTGGTATATATTGCAGCTTTATCCTTGATGCAATTCACGCACAAAGTGGCAGCCAAAAAAAAAATCCTGTGTCCATCCAGTCATTAAATGAATGTGTGGAATAACCTGCTTCCAGTCTTCAGTGATGCATTCAAAGCTAAAAGGAAATGACAGTGAAAGAAAATCATGCCCCTCTCTCATAGCACGTGATCGGGGTTTTATAAAGTGGCTTTTCACGGGAAGAGTTGAAGTTCAAACTTCGGTGCCCATTCCAATGCACTATTGACCACTGCATAGGCCGCCGCTCCCAGTGCTACAGTTAGACCCATCACTGCCAGTTTTATCAGTCTCCTGGTCCGCCTTATTGCCACATCTGTGCTCGCTCTGCGTGCCTGCTGCACTCGGTCTTTAAACCGCCTCCGGAGCACTGTGTCAGGGTGCTGCTGAGCTGACACCAGTTCAAAGTCTTTGAAGGTCGAGACAGCAGTGCTGTGGAAGTAGAAAGGCACAGAATTCTCAATTAGGCAAATCACATGCAGTGTAAAGGTTCACTTATTCAGTAAAACAATAAAGTCAACATAATACATATTTAAAAATTCTAATTTAGAATTTAATGCTGGTGAAAAATGTCTGTGTTCCTTCACTGTGACCCCCTGCTGTAACAGTAGGTCTGGAAGATCTGCCAAAGGTCAGGAAGGTGAGAGAATAAATTATGCTGCATTCACCAACTAAACACTTGGCCAGTGTCTTACGGTAGAACCGAGCAGTGATCTGAGGCAAACAGTCCACAAACCTTCATCAAAACTCACATGTGACCCATAAGGTCCAGGTGAGGATCTAGACAACATTATAGAGTCAGACCATTACAGCCCTTCGGCCCACTAACTCTATGGTGAACTATTATTCCGTCTTGCCCCATCCTGGCCCTCCATACCCATCCCATACATGTGCTTCTCTTAAATGTTGCAATTGTACCCACACCCACTACTTCTGCTGGCGGCCAATTCTTTACTCACATCACCCTCTGAGTGAAGTTCTCCCAGGGTTTTCCTTTAAATATTTCACCCTTCATCCTTAACCTATGACCTCTATTTCCAGTCTCAGCCAACCTCAGTGAGAAAAGTCTGCTTGCATTTACCCTATCCCTACCCCTCAATTTTGTACACTCATTATTTATGAAAACTTGTTAACATTTATTCGTCAGAAGACAATGATAATGGGTAATCCAAACAGATCCTACATTTGTAGTTTGTAAAATGCATTCCCCACTACTGCAGGCTTGCACACTATAAAATGCCATAAAAGGATTAGAAACATTATGCAAACTGACCAATAGAATCCCTTTAAAATTACATCACTAAGCTGGAAGATAACTAATTTAAAATTACAGCAATAACCTTGAAAATAATTAAATTCAGAAAGTTAATCCTTCAAAGTTCAAATAAAATTTATTATCAAAGTATGTATATGTAATCATAAGCTACCCCGAGATTCATTTTCTTGCAGGCATTCACAGTAGATACAAAACACAATAAAATCAATTTTAAAAACTCCACAAAGACAACCAAACAACCATTCTAATTTTTCAGATCAAGATTGCCATTAGATATATGTTTTATTTGATATCTTCAGCTATGTTTATTCACTGATCTGCAAAATAACCATTTATACAGGCACTTTGGAATGCTAAATGGTTCAAGTTCCTATCGCATACCCAGCCATCATTTTGTAACATTCAAAGAGATCAACAAAATGCATTCAAGAGAAAATGAAAAGGCAAAGATGGCAAGAGAACAAACAAAAGAGATTCTACAAATAATGGAAATCCAGAGTAGCACACAAAATGCTGGAGGAACTCAGCAGGTCAGGCATATCTATGGAGAGGAATAAAGATTTGACTTTGGGCTGACAGGACATATCGATCAGAAAAACGCAATGATGTTAAGACAGCACAACTCCATTCGTTGCAATAATATTTAGGCTATATTGTGCAAACAGTTGAACAATGGCCTCAGTAATCTGATGGTGTTTTCCTAAGGGTTCATTGTACCAATGCTCTCTGGTACTGGCCTTGGGCAGCAGCCTCAGAAACACAACACACCCAGAAATACCAAGCATTTCGCTTCCTTTAACTTTGGACTTCAATGAAGTTCTGCAAATAGTTACTCAAATCCCCCACTGTATAATATTCACATACCTAGTATGTTCAACAGCAAACCGCATAAAAGTCGTTGCCACCAATTCCATAATCACTCCTGCATAGCTGCCAAGGACAAAAGACTTGTACCTCTGTACTTGGCAAGCAATAGTATGATAGATAATAACCTGTCAGTTAACTGGTCCAGAAATTGAAGTGATCAATGGGACACTGCAATTTGACTGGTATTGACTCAATTTCTTGTATTCTCTCAAAAAGCTTCAGAACGTTGGACCTCAAAGTCCAGAAGGCTCTTCAGAAGTCAGAATTGAGGCATAAAACTTGTGGTTATGGCCATTTAATTAAGTGTCCGTAAAAAAAAACAGTAACCAGCTTATTCCACTGTGATTTGAACAAAGAACGAACAAGAGAACAAAGAAAGAGTGAGAAAAGCAAGGCAAAGAACAAAAGTCATGGTTGACTTGTACAAGCTAGACAGATAAGAGACATTCCATTGATAAGGAACAACCTATGAGACAGATTAATTGGTGTGACACAGGTTGAAAATGATAGAAAAATACACAACCAGATGTACTATGATATCTGAAAATTCACTGAGCAATTACAAACAGCTGATTACATGAAAACATGAACAAGCATAAAGTTAAACTATAAGAAAAATAATAATTTTGACTCCAATTTAACAAGAACTTGACACATTTTTGTCTTTATCTTCAGAACACCACCATTTTTCTGATGCCTATGACTAACAAGAACAGACAAACTTGATATTTATTTGAGTCACACACAAAGTGCTGGAGGAACTCAACAGTTATAGCAGTGTCTATGTTGGGAAATGAACAGGTGACATTTCAGGTCGAGACCCTTCATCAGGACATACTTACTTTTCATGTACATGTGGGATTCTGCTGTATAAACTGGCTATCACATTACTTCATAACAGTGCACCAGAAAAGTCCTCCATTAGCTGTAAATCAATAGGTCGCTGTGAAAGTTACTTTATAAATACATGTCCTTTCTTTGCCTTGCAATGCAAGTACCACAGTGAGCCTACATTCTCTCGACCACATGAAAATTCCCACACGAGTTCTAGCACATGAATTCATTACTGAAGCACAACCTTCCCAAGAACTACTCAACGTACAGAAACCTTGAAGGCAGCATACACACATTCCTGGCATATATGGCAACTATTCAGCATTCTCCAGAAAGGCACAAGGTCAGGACAAGAACCAATGTTTCATTTAAGCTTTTACAATATTGCAGCCTTGATCTTTACCCTTACTGGATTCAGTTAAATTAGAATCAGGTTTAACTATCAGTGGCATTTGTCGAGAAATCTGTTGTTTTGTGGCAGCAGTACATAATAAAAGCTATAAATTACGGTAACTATATATAAGAAGAGAACGTTACGGTGGTGTGAGGCGCCGATGCTATTTTTGCTGGTGGGAGGGCCGTTGCCTTCCTGCTGCTTGTGTATGGATGGGGAGAGCTTTAGGTTTCTAATATTTAACTGTTATTCACTCTTTGGAGCACTCCTCTGTTTTCATGGATGTTTGCAAAGAAGAAGAATTTTAGGATGTACATTGTATACATTTCTCTGACATTAAGTGTACCCATTGAAAATTAAATTAAATAAGTAGTACAAAAGGAAAGGAAAAATACTGAGGTAGTGTTCATGGGTTCATTGTCCATTCAGAAATCTGACGGCAGAGTGAAGAAGTTGTTCCTGAAATGTTGAGTTTGTGTCTTCAGGCTCCTGTACCTCCATCTTGATGATAACAATGAGAAGAGGACATATCCTGGGTAATGGGGGTCTTTAATGATGGATGCTGCCTTTTGAAGGTGTCCTGGATATTGGGAAGGCTAGTGCTTATGATGTAGCTGGCTGTGTTTACAATTTACTACAGCTTTTTTCAATTCTGTGCTGTGGCTTCTCTATACCAGATAGTGATGCAGCCAGTTAGAATGCTTGACATTCTATCGTACATCTGTAGAAATTTGTGAATGTTCTTGTCAAATTCTTACTGCTGTTGTGTCTTCTTTGTAATTACATCAATATTACTTCAGACAACCAGCATAAATCATCCAAGTAAAGGTTACAGAATATTATTGGTCTATTTTGTCATTTCACTGTGACAAGAAAATCTAGAAACATAGAATCCAGCATAGGAACAGCCTTTGGCCTACAATGCCAAATTAAACTAATCCTTTCTGCCTGCACATGACCCATTTCCCTCCTACCCCAGAATATTCTGTGTCAAAGTGCCTCCTAAATGCTATCACCACCTCTCCAGCAGTGTATTCCAGACATGCTACCACTACGTGTTGAATAAAACTTGCCTTGCACATCGTCATAGGAACAGAATGAGGTCATTCAGCCTTCAGTTTGCTTCAAACAGAATTGACAAAATACTGTGTAAACCATTTTACTGCAACCTTACAAAATCTGACTCATAATATTTGCTTCCCATGCAACATCTGATCATCTTGTAAAATTAATATCCTAGATTTACAGATATACAAAGAAGGAAGCCTTAGGCCTTAGTATCTACACAGCTAAATTAAATGTTCCTGCTCTTGGTCTGTTTCCTTCCTGAACCACTAAAGCTCATCCACCAGTCTCAAAAGTAATTTCCCGCTAATCCTTTTACAATTATCTTCAGTCCAACCTCTCTTCTAAAGGAAATTGTTGCTTCCTAGCCTCTCCTAATTTTATGCATTTGGATTAAATCTCCCCTTAGTCTCCCAATGGGAAGAACATGGCCTTAGCCTAGCTAATTTCTTCTTGTAACTTAATTTATCAAGCCCTGGCAATAAAATGCAAAACCCTCTGTACCCACTATAGCTCTAATGACACCACCACCCCCCCCCCACCACCATTATGTGGGAAGCATTACCATGTTGCACTGGTAGTGGACCAGCACAGTACTGTAGTAATTTTATGTATTGCACTGTACTGCAGCTGCTGGAAAAATAATCAAATTTCATGACATACATGTGTGAGGGATGATAAACCCGATTCTGATATGCGTCTCTATTGTGGACTGAGAGTGGGAAGGGGAGCGGGGAGAAGGGAATCAAGGTTGGAAAAAGGGAAAGGGAGAAAGGGAGCAGGAAGCACCATAGAGACATTCTGAAATGATCAATAAACTAATTATTTTGGAATCAAATCACCTTGCCTAAAGCTCAGGGCTGGGTGTGTCTGAGCCCACACCACCACCACCAACACCCCACCCCCAATCCCTGGCACCCCTCTCTGCAGCTGTCCCACACTACTCCCACGGCGCTCCACCTTCACAATTCCCAACATTCTTTGCTCCCACCAGATTTACAAACACGTTCTCCAGTCCACGTTGACAAATACAGTACTCTGCGAAAGTCTTAGGCACCCTAGCTATATATCGTACATGTGTCTAAGACTTTTGCATGGTACTATATATAATTCAAATGTCATCATCCTAGTCTTAAATAGATAGAATAGTATAGCACAGTACAAGCCCTTCGGCCCACAATGTTGTGCTGACACTCAAACCCTGCCTCCCATATAACCCCTCACCTTAAATTCCTCCATATACCTGTCCGGTAGTCTCTTAAATTTCACTAGTGTATCTGCCTCCACCACTGACTCAGGCAGTGCATTCCACGCACCAACCACTCTCTCAGTAAAAAATCTTCCTCTAATATCCCCCTTGAACTTCCCACCCTTTACCTTAAAGCCATGTCCTCTTGTACTGAGCAGTGGTGTTCTGGGAAAGAGATGCTGGCTGTCCACTCGACTATTCCTCTTAATATCTTGTATACCTCTATCATGTCTCCTCTCATCCTCCTTCTTTCCAAAGAGTAAAGCCCTAGTTCACTTAATCTCTGATCATAATGCAAACTCTCTAAACCAGGCAGCATCCTGGTAAATCTCCTCTGTATCCTTTCCAACGCTTCCACATCCTTCCTATAAGTGAGGCAACCAGAACTGGACACAGTACTCCAAGTGTGGCCTAACCAGAGTTTTATAGAGCTGCATCATTACATCACGTCTCGTAAACTCTATCCCTTGACTTATGAAAGCTAACACCCCATAAGCTTTCTTAACTACCCTATCTACCTGTGAGGCAACTTTCAGGGATCTGTGGACATGTACCCCCAGATCCCTCTGCTCTTCCACACTACCAAGTATCCTGCCATTTACTTTGTACTCTGCCTTGGAGTTTGTCCTTCCAAAGTGTACCACCTCACACTTCTCCAGGTTGAACTCCGTCTGCCACTTCTCAGCCCAATTCTGCATCCTATCAATGTCTCTCTACAATCTTTGACAATCCTCTACACTATCTACACCACCACCAACCTTTGTGTCATCTACAAACTTGCCAACCCACCCTTCTACTCCCACATCCAGGTCGTTAATAAAAATCACAAAAAGTAGAGGTCCCAGAACCGATCCTTGTGGGACACCACTGGAGGGTAGTCACAACCCTCCAATCTGAATGTATTCCCTCCACCACGACCTTCTGCTTTCTTCAGGCAAGCCAATTCTGAATCCACCTGGCCAAACTTCCCTGGATCCCATGCCTTCTGACTTTTTGAATAAGCCTACATGTAGAACCTTGTCAAATGTCTTGTATTCTAATGTTTTCACCAATGAACAAAAATATTTCAAACAACATAAAAAAAAACTAGAGGATAGGTGGAGGGAAGCAGACAGGTTGAGACACTTCAACTGGCCTGAAAGATAAAGGGGAGAGAACCAGCATGAAGAGGTGGAGGGGAAGGGTGGAAATCTTTGCTCTAGGTATCACTACAGCCACTGGAGACTCCCACTATGATGTGAAGGGAAGTTATTTTTGTCTCACCTTTGGAGTTATAGTATGGGAATACGCTCTTTAGCTCAACAGTTTCATGCTGGCCAAGATTTCATCTAAAGTAGTCCCATTTTGGTCTATATTCCTCTAATGTCTTTAGAGTCTAAATTTTCCCTATTCATACATCTGTCCAAGTGCCTTTTCAATGTTGTTAATATATCTGCTTCAACCTCTTCTTCTGACAGCTCATTTCATATACTGACCACTTTCTGAGTGAAATAGTTACCCTTCAGGCTCCTAATAAATCCCTCTACTCTCACCTTAAACCTATGCTCTCTAGTTCTTCATTCTACAATTTGGGGAAAAGGCTGTGTGCATTTGTTATGTTTATGCCCCTCATGATCTTATACACCCTTCATTCTCTAATGCTCAAATGAGAACAGGCCCAACCTGCTCAACCCCTGTCTATAGCTCAGTCTCTTTGTTTGAACTAAGGCTGTAAAGAAGTAACAATTCAGTACTGCTGCTATAACAGGAAGTGAAAGAGGTGGATTACTGATGAGAATCTTCCATTTGACTGCATTGTCAACTGTACCTTCCATCCTTTTGCTGACTGAAAGTTGACTGAATAGTTAGTTTGGATTTGCCGGGTTTTTTTTAAACACTAGTCACACCTACTAACCAAGCTGTAATAGTGTCGCGCTAACCCCTACACTACCGTGGCACCTGTAACTGCTACATTGTTAGGTAGGTGGCAGTACCAGAAAGGTTTAGTTAAAGGTACAACGAGTATGCGGTTTCTGGGCAGTCATTACCGGATCCAGCAGTTTCTGCGTGCCCTGTGGAATAAATTAGCCAAACACTGCCTTCTTTTATAGCGGGATCTCTGTGCGAATTATCCACTCAATTCCTCAAGATGAAGAAGTACACCCTATCCTCATTATATGCGTCTTCAGACTATGTGGATTCACAGTTATGCAAGGAACCTATTTCTACCAATGTCTCATTATATGCGTCCAAAACTGAGTTATGTGAGGGGCTTTGCTTTCCCACCAATACAAGTCAAGTGCGCAAGTCTCACAGTCTCACATTGGTTTCGGCAAGCTGTGGATGCGCGATCTTGCACTCTTAAACTTTAGTTGGTTTTACCTACGGTGCAGTGGTTTTGTGCTTGAAATATTTCACTATGCCTCCTAAGCGTCCGATTTCATGTCCTGGGCCATCAGCCGAGCGTTAGAGAACTGCTTTCACACTTGATAAAAAGTTGGAAATTATAAACAGCGCAGCATCAGGTAAAAGTAACACAGCTCTGGGACGCTACTGCTGGGAACAGAATCTTGCCTTTAAAGTTCTTCTGTTGCTTGACAATGCGCCAGCCCATCCTAAACACTTGGGCAGCATTCACCATAATATAACAGTGCGATTCCTGCCGCCTAACACAACATGCTGATTCAACCACGCGACCAAGGTGCGATCCACATTCAAGCCGTATTTTTTTTTTACGGCGAACTATCTCTCAGATGCTGCCAGCAACAGATGATTTTGAAAATCCCAGGAGTTTATCAATGGTGAGAGAATGGTGGAAGTCGGAACACTCGGCATAAATGGGGATGGACACGGACCCAAGTTTAAAACGGAGTCAGCATTTTGGTCGTTCCCTCTCGTCAACCCTTCTTCCCTACAAGCAAATTAATGCTGAAAAACAAAATGCTGCCAAACAAACAACCCTCACCACATTCTTCAAACCGGTGTCATCTCCTGCTGTCATTCTGTGAGTTTTCCTTCACCTCTTGCTTTGCTCGATGTCCACCTTACCCATGTAAAGCTGCCCGACACCACAACAACCACTCACCTCCCAGAGCGAACACACCTGCCTCTGTTGGTGAGTACTGTACACCCTAGTATGTTAACTTTCTATGATTTATTACATTGAATATTACCTTAAATTGATGAAATATAATCTAAATGTTGCCTTGTGGTACTGCTTTTGCGTCGTATTGGTATGAAAATGTGAATAAATTACAGATAAAACATATTTAGGAAGCCCTCTGGAACGCATCCCTATTTTCTCCACTTAAATAATTATTCACATTATGCGATTTCATATTATGCATCCACTGCGAGGAACATATCCCCTGCATATAACGAGGACAGGGTGTAGCTGAAAGTTTCAAAACTAGGTGAGCAATTTACCTTCAACTGATGGGAAAAATAAATCAAATTAATCATGCAATCACAGCACTGCAAAAAGCCCCATTCGCCTCATCATGTTTGTGCCAGGTGTTTGAAATGGTTATTCAATTAGTTCACTTCCCTGCCCGTTCACTGTTGCTCTATAAAATAATACTTAGATATTTATTTATTATTTCCAAAAACATACAGGTTAGAATGTTAATTGGTCACGAGTGCAATTGAGTGGCATGGTCTCATTGGCTGATTGGCCTGTTGCTTTTCTAAATAAATTAAATATAAAAATCATCAAATGCCCATTTGGAAGTTATTACTGAATCTATTAGCACCAGAGTGTGGATTCCAGTGTGCAATAAGTGGCAAGAAAGAAAATTCTACCTTCCACATTGCTCATTGATTTAAATCAGTCTTTTCTGGTTATCGATCTACCTGCCAGTTTATATTAGTTATTTTAATTTTTTTCATAATTTTGAATACCCCATTAAAATTTACCATCCCATAAGCTTCCCCACCTCTACTCTAAAAACAATCATCATTATGACAGGAGTCTCACAACTCTGCTTTAGTTCCTACAAATCTCTTCAGCTTCTATTAATCTTCTCTATCAAAACTACATCCAGTAAAAAAAATCCTTCCCCCTCCTCACTATTCTATTCCCCACTCTGACCTCACATGCCTATCACCCTCACCTCACCCCCCCCCCCCCGGTCCCCTCCTCTTTCCCTTTCTCCTATGTTCCACTCACCTCTCCTATCAGATTCCTCCCTCTCCAATCATTTATCTTTCCTACACACCTGGCTTCACCTATCATCTTCTAGCTATCCTCCTTCCCCTCCCCCACTTTTTTACTATTGCATCTTCCCCCTTCCTTTTCAGTCCTGAAGAGGGGTCTCAACTGTTTACTCATCTCCACAAATGCTGCCTGACCTTCTGTTCCTCCAGCATTTTCTGTGCATTGTTCGAGACTTCCAGCATCTGCAGACTTTCAAGTACAACATACTGACTGACTTTACCCAACAAAATGGAGATGGTTTTTTAGTGGTTACTAAATCATTATGGATGAAAAATAATGGCAGATGTACCAAAGTGGATATTGAGAACTTAGATATACATGAGACGTCATACTTCAATCTGGTCTGCCGCTCTGAATTTATATTAATACAACTATAACAAACATTCAAACTGAAAAATTGTTCATTAACTTAATAACTCTTACCTTTAGCTTTCCCTGTCTTAATCTGCTGTTACAATGTAAAGACTGCTGCATTTTCTGCCTGTCATTTATTTTGATCATATAAAGCACCAGGTAAACAGTAAAACACATGCCTGGTTAGACTACAGACACAGTTCCTCGCTCTCACTTTTGCTTGGGACTGGATCGTTATGGAAAAACCAGGGTCAGAATCTAACTTGTGTCATAAACACGACAGAGTGGAGAATACATGGACTTGGAGACAAATTGCTTTGTTGCTGTATCAGGCCCACTGTACTGCCCTTTAATGGTACAATACCAACACAGATATATCCACAGATGTCCTTCTTGCAAAATAATACATCCCTACTTGCTTATCAGCTTCAAGTGTAAAAATATTTACTGGTGAATTTAGGGCCAAACTACACTGGGGTGTTTTCTGCTTGTGAACATAACCTGCAAGGAAAAGAAGACATCAGTGAAAGCTCAGAGTTTAATACTGACTGCACTATCCACTATACTAGTCTATATATAAAATTGCTTCATCTTCACAGATAACTTTGTACCGGTCTGAACTGTTTCCTCAGGCAGCCAATGAAACTTGTTACTTGATCACTGTTGCTCACAAGAAAAAAAAGTAGTACAACAGTAATATTAGTTTTAAAACAATTCTTAATTCATTTTCAAGATCTGGCCACCACTGGTAAAGCCAGCATTTGTTGCTGTTAAGAGAGATTGGCAAGCAACCCTTTTGATCCTTTTTGGTGAAGATGCTTCTACAGGGCTGTTGTAGAAGAAATACCAGTAACAACAATGTAGAAAACACAGATATACTGTATTTCTAAGTCAGCTAGGCATGCAACTCAAAAGGGAATCTGCAAACAATAATGTGCCCTTCTGGACAGTGCAGACAAGATGCCAATGAAGGGGTTGGTTTGCTCTGATCTGGTGTTGAGCTACATTCATCGACGTAAGTGGAAAGCATTTTATCTTGAACCTGATGTACTCTTATGCAACCAATCTGCCTGGTCCCATCAAGTTCAATGTTGCCTCCCAAGAATGTTGACCAAAGGGCACTTAACACTGAGATAGAGTTTTTATAGCTGTTATATTAGAAACTGTGGATACAGGCAGTACAAGTAGCCAAATCATAAACACAAAAGGTGCTACAAATGTTGAAAATCCAAAGTAACATACACAAAATGCAGAACGAGTTCAGCAGGCCAGGCAGCATCTATGGAAAGGAATGTAAGGTTCAGGCTGAGATTATTTCTTTCCATAGATATTGCTTGACTTACTGCGTTTCTCCAGCAGTTTGTTTGTGTTAAAGGTAGCCAGAACTGCTGCAAAGAGACATGTTGATTACAGATAAAGAGAAAGGAAATTAATCCAAATGTTATCAGAACAACAGAAAGCACTTGTAAGTATTCACGTACCACAAAACGTCCAGAATTTCAACTGCTATGGACCAACACAATTTTACTCATCTTGTGAAATATACCGGGGAAAGTGAATTCATGGTGGCGGAGATGGAGTGGCATCATAGTGTAATGGTTAGCACAACACTTTACAGTACAGGAAACCCAGGTTCGATTCCCACCACTGCCTGTCAAGAGATTGTAGATTCTCCCCATAACTGCATGGGTTTCCTCTAGATCCTCTGGAATTGGTCATTGTAAATTGTCCCTTGATTAAGTTAAGGTTAAATTGGCAGATTGCTGAGCAGCACAGTTCAAATGGCCAGAAGGGCCTATTCCATGTTGTATTTCAATAAACAAACAAAGGTGCCATCGGAGTAACTGCAGACAAACCAAGAGATCAAAGTTTCCTCAAGGTTGAATGGTCACCAGCTATTTTAAATTATAGCATATATTTTTTTCTGGAGCATATATTAGCAAATATAACATGCGCTGAGTGCAAAGTAAAATGGAAAATATAAAATTGGCGGTTGAAGTGTGACATTCACAGATACAGACAATCACAGTATTCATGAGATTAACAGTTTAAAAGAACACTTCATTCTATTCAATCCACACCAAAGCCTTCTGACATTTTTTCTTTGTGTACCAGAGCCACCTGGCAACTCAAAATTAAGAGTGTGTGTATTTTAATACTACTTTGATCAATAATCAAAGAATGTGAGGTTATAAAACAGAATTGCAATGGGGTGGGGGGGGGGGATCAACCATCAGGAGGAATACAGTAGATTCCAGTTAATTGGGCCATTGGTTAATCAGGGTAGTGGCTTATTTGGGACAACTCTTAGAGAACACAAACAAAGCAAGATAATAGCCAGGATTGTCTTTGTTTATTTGCAATGTGATGCTGCTTAACTGGGACATAGAACCATAGAACATTACAGAACAGAAACAGGCCTTTTGGCCCTCCTTGGCTGTGCCGAACCATTTTTCTGCTTAGTCCCACTGACCTGCACCTGGACCATATCCCTCCATACACCTCTCATCCATATACCTGTCCAAGTTTTTCTCAAATGTTAAAATTGAGCCCACATTTACCACTTCATCTGGCAGCTCATTCCACACTCCCACCACTCTCCGTGTGAAGATGCCCCCCCTAATGTTCCCTTTAAACTTCTCCCCCTTCACCCTTAACCCATGTCCTCTGGCTTTTTTCTCCCCTAGCCTCAGTGGAAAAAGCCTGCTTTCATTCACTCCATCTATACCCATCATAATTTTATACACCTCTATCAAGTCTCCCCTCATTCTTCTACACTCCAGGGAATAAAGTCCTAACCTATTCAACCTTTCTCTGTAACTCAGTTTCTCAAGTCCCAGCAACACCCTTGTAAACCTTCTCTGCACTCTTTCAACCTTATTAATATCCTTCTTGTAATTAGGTGACCAAATCTGCACACAATACTCAAAATTCACCCTCACTAATGCCTTATACAACCCCACCATAACATTCCAATTCTTATACTCAATACTTTGATTTATAAAGGCCAACGTACCAAAAGCTCTCTTTATGGCCCTATCTACCTGTGATGCTACTTTTAGGGAATTTTGTATATGTATTCCTCTGTCCTACTGCACTCCTCAGTGCCTTACCATTTACCTTGTATGTTATACCTTGGTTTGTCCTTCCAAAGTGCAATACCTCACACTTGTTTGTATTAAACTCCATCTGCCATTTTTCAGCCCATTTTTCCAGCTGGTCTAGATCCCTCTGCAAGCTTTGAAAACCCTATTTCACTGTCCACTACACCTCTAATCTTGGCATCATCAGCAAATTTGCTGATCCAATTTACCACATTATCATCCAGATCATTGATATAGATGACAAATAACAATGGACCCAGCACTGATTCCTGTGGCACACCACTAGTCACACCACTCAGAGAAGTAATCCTCCACTACCACTCTCTTTGACTTCTCCCATTGAGCCAATGTCATCCAATTTACTACCTCACCATGTGTACCTAGCGACTGAATCTTCCTAACTGACCTCCCATGCGGGACCTTGTGAAAGGCCTTACTGAAGTCCATGTAGACAACATCAACTGCCTTCCCTTCATCTACTTTCCTTGTAACCTCCTCAAAAAATTCTAATAGATTTGTTAAACATGACCTACCACGCACAAAGCTGTGTTTACTCTAATAACTCCCTGTCTATTTAAATACTTGTAGATCCTATCTCTTAGTACTCCTTCCAATAATTTACCTGCCACTGACGTCAAACATACCGGCCTATAATTTCCCGGATTACTTTTAGAGCCTTTTTTAAACAACGGAACAACATAAGCTGTCCTCCAATCCTCCGGCACTTCACACATAGATACTGACATTTTAAATTTATCTGTCAGGGCCCCTGCAATTTCGACACTAGTCTCTTTCAAGGTCCGAGGGAATACCCTGTCAGGTCCTGGGGATTTATCTACTCTGATTGCCTCAAGATAGCAAGCATCTCCTCCTCTTCAATCTATATAGGTTCCATGACCTCACTACTTGTTTGCCTTATTTCCATTGACTCCATGCCAGTTTTCTTAGTAAATACAGACACAAAAGTCCCATTTAGGATATCCCCCATTTCTTTTGGTTCCATACATAGCTGACCACTCTGATCTTCAACAGGACTAATTTTATCCCTTACTATCCTTTTGCTCTTAATATACCTGTAGAAACTCTTTGGATTATCCTTCACCTTGACTGTCAAAGCAACCTCATGTCTTCTTTTAGCCCTCCTGATTTCTTTCTTAAGTATTTTTTGCACTTTTTATACTCCTCAAGCACCTTAGTTGTTCCCTGTTTCCTTTACATGTTATACATCTCTCTCTTCTTCTTTATCAGAGTTCCAATATCCCTAGAGAACCAAGGTTCCTTATTCTTATTCACTTTGCCTTTAATCCTGATAGGTACATACAAACTCTGCACTCTCAATTTCTCCTTTGAAGGCCTCCCACTGACCAATCACATCCTTATCAGAGAACAACCTGTCCCAATCCATGCGTTTTAGATCCTTTCTCATATCTTCAAATTTGACCTTTTTCCAGTTTAGAACCTCAACCCAAGGACCAGATCTATCTTTATCCATGATCAAGTTGAAACTAATGGTGTTATTGTGGCGACCCTTTTCCTGGCACATCCGAACCGGCTCACAATTAGATAGCCTACAGGGGTTTGCGAGCACAGAGCTTTGGAGCCTCTGCGCCATGGGGGGCAGGTTGAGGGAGGCTTAAAAGTGAGGCTGAAGATTTTGAATAAAGTTTTTTCCTTCGACTGCAGTTACCGACTCCGTGTCGTAATTTTAGCGCTGCGTGTAGCACACCGCTACATTATGATCACTGGAACCAGTGTTCCCCTCACACACTTCCATCACCTGTCCTAACTCGTTTCCCAATAGGAGATCTAATATTGCATCCTCTCTAGTCATTACCTCTATATATTGACTTAGAAAACTTTCCTGAACACATTTTACAAACTCTAACCCATCTAGACCTTTAACAGTATGGGAGTCCCAATCAATATGTGGAAAATTAAAATCCCCTACTATCACATCTTTATGTTTCCTGCAGTTGTCTGTTATCTCTCTGCAGATCTACTTCTCCAATCCTCGCTGACTATTGGGTGGTCTATAATACAACTCCATTAATGTGGTCATACCTTTCCTGTTTCTCAGCTCCACCCATATGGCCTCAGTAGACAAGCCCTCTAATCTGTCCTACCTGAGCACTGCTGTAACATTTTCTCTAACCTCTCCTCCCCCCCCCCCCCCCCACCCTTCATTCCTCTGCCTCTATCATGTCTGAAACATTGGAACCCTGGAACATTAAGCTGCCAGTCCTGCCCCTCCTGTAGCCAAGTTTCACTAATGGCTACAATGTCATAATTCCACGTGTCAACCCACGCCCTCAGCTTGTCAGCCTTCCCCACACTACTTTTTGCATTGAAATAGACACACCTCAGAAAATTACTACCACCACACACAACTCTTCTATTTGTGACTTTGCATGAACCTTTAACATCATTTATTTTCACCCCCACTCCACTATCTACTCTGGCTTCCATTCCCCGGCAAATCTAGTTTAACCCCAGCCCCCCCCCCAATAGCACTAACAAACCTCCCTGCAAGGATATTGGTCCCCCTGTAGTTAAGGTGTAACCCATCTCTCTTGTACAGGTCCCACCTGCCCCGGAAGAGGTCCCAATGATCCTGAAATCTGAAACCCTGCCCCTTACACCAGTTCCTCAGCCACGTGTTCATCCTCCAGAGCATCCTACTCTTACCCTCACTGGCACGTGGTACTGGTAGCAATCCTGAGATCACCACCCTCGAGGTCCTGCTTTTTAACTTCCTACCAAACTCTCTATACTCACTCTTCAGGACCTCCTCATTCTTTCTTCCTGCGTCATTGGTAACACTGTATACCATGACATCTGGCTGCTCACCCTCCCATTTCAGTATCAAAGGCAACACGAGTGAATCTGCAGATGCTGGAAATAAATAAAAACACAAAATGCTGGCAGAACTCAGCAGGCCAGACAGCATCTATGGGAGAAGGTAGTGACGACATTTCAGGCTGAAACCCTTCATCAGAGTGAAGTAACATGGGATGATCAAGGAGGGATAAGAAGTGGGGGGAGGGATGAAGTAGAGAGCTAGGAAGTGATAAGCTGGAGGGAAATGGGCTTGGGGGAAGGTGGAGAACTATGGGAAATAAAAGAGAAAGAAAGGTAGGGCTGGGGGGAGATTACAGTGAGGGGGGGAAAAAGAGAGAGAAAGAGAACCAGTAAAATAATAAATAGGGATAGGGGTAAGGGGGGGGGGAAGGACCTGCCGGCATGAACATCCAACTCACAGACCTCCGTTGATACCCCTGCCCCCCCCCCCTTAGTCTGGTTCTCTTTCTCTCTCTTCCCCCCCCTCACTATGATTTCCCCCCCCCCAGCCCTACCTTTCTTTCTCTTTTCTTTCCCATAATTCTCCCTAGCCCATTTCCCTCCAGCCTATCACTTCCTAGCTCTCTACTTTATCCTTCCCCCCACTTCTTATTCCCCCTCGACCATCCCATGTTACTTCACTCCTGATGAAGGGTATCGGCCCGAAACGTCATCACTACCTCCTCCCATAGACGCTGTCTGGCCTGCTGAGTTCTGCCAGCATTTTGTGTTTTTACCCATTTCAGTATGGTGTGCACGCGATCAGAAACATCCCTGACCCTGGCATCTGGGAGGCAACAAACCATCCGGAGTCTCTGTCGCGACCACAGACCTCCTGTCTGTACCTCTAACTATCAAGTCCCCTATCACTATGACGAGACTACTTCTGAACAGTTTCTAACTAGAGTCAGTCGCGTGAGCTTGCGTGACTGTTAAACACTACACTGTGCTTAGAGCAAAGCTTTTAAATAGTGTCAGTTGTATGTGTGTGTTCAAAAAGCACTGACTTTTGTCACCAATAGTTGGTGAGAAATGAGCAATAAGACGTTCCAGAAGTGTTTTGCTCACTGCAGTTTCAATCATTCAGGCTTGAAGATGCCAGAGGGTGCTGTGAGTGAAAATAAAATAATCTCACAACTTCTGCAAGTTAGGAATTACGAAGAATTTAAAGATATCGACAATCACCTTGAACGTTACAATAAAATTGAAGATTTGGAGGACACAATCATCAAAGCATTGTATGAAGGCTGTCAATTATATACACTAGGTGTGTATGCTGATTTTGTCCATTTACATACAATCAAAGAACACAGCAGTGTATACTGGATTAATTCCATTGTCGATAACTATTAGGAACTAACACAGTTTTATTAGTACTGTAGTATTAATTTGTTCTGTATTTCATTTAAATACACAATTTGTTACTCAGGTAAACAACAGTTGTCTTTTTCATTTCCATGAAACTCTGGGTAATTCGGACAGCCACTTAATTGGGCCAAAATGTATTGGTCCTGAGGAGTCCCATTTAACTAATACCCATTGTATTAGCACTGAGCTCCAGTTGTTGCCCTTTGTTACTAATAGAATCTTAAGATTCCTTTCTGTGCTATACAAGTTGGGCGTGGTGGTCAGCACAATGCTCTACAGCACCAGCAACTGGGGTTCAATTCCCACCACTATCTGTAAGGAGTGAGCTTCCTCAGAGTGGTCTGGCTTCCTCCCATAGTCCAAAGTCCGACTGGTTGTTAAGTTAACTGGTCATTGTAAATTGTTCCATGATTAAGCTGGGATTAAATCAGGGAATTTCTGGGCAGCGTGGCTCGAAGGTGCACCAATTCTCCAGGTTTGGGGGTTCAGCTCAGGGCCAACAGCCTTGACTGTTAAAACAAAATTGTTACAGAAACAGCAATGAAAAATCCTTCTATGTCTAAGTGTGATGATATTCCTGAGTCTCTACCTGAGACTTGCAGGACTGACAGTAGTGAAAACCAAAAGGAAGCTACTGACATGAAGGAGGAAGCCCTGAACACCACAAAAGATGGAGGACATACATTGCTGTCCTAAACACCAGTGATGTAATGGGCAGTAAAAATCATGGGTGCACAGTGGCTGCAGTTAAACATCTCAACTACTCTGATCACATTTCACAAATTTACAATCTCTGTCTCTGCCAATTTTATCTGTTATACCATGAGCTATTATTTTCTGCAATAACATTTGACATCAAACACCTCTGGAAATCTAAGTGCAGTCTGTACACGGGTTCCTCTTTTTCAGAGGTTTCTAATCTTTCTTATGCCATGGACCAATACCATTAAGCAACGGGTCAGTGCACTCCATGTTGGAAACCCTCCTCAATATCAACGGCTGGGCAGTTTCTCTAGAACCGGGGTTCCCATTTTTTTGAAGCCACAGACCAATACCATTAAGCAAGTGGTCCATGGACCCTAGGTTGGGATCCCCACTCTAGAAGATACCCATACATGCCAGTTTTAACTAACCAAGTTCAATGCTGGCAACTATACAGAAAGCCTTCCCTCAAAATGCACCAGTGTTTATAAAAGCCAAGTAACAATCATTTTGTAGTCTACAGGGGAGTGACAAAAATCACATTTAAAATTTCTGCAGTCTTCCAAAGCCTGTGTTTCTTTTCAACAATTTTCACCTGACCAACAAAAGGTCTCATAGACTGACTTGAATTTTCCATTCTAATTGTTGTGATTTTATTACTAAATGCAAGTTTGAAAGACTGAAATACTTCTAATGCTTTTGGATCATTTGTGACCCAATCAAAATATATCAACATTTCCCCCCTCTCTACACATGGTGGAGACACTGTACGATCGTGTACACTCCAATCCAGATCAGCCTGACAATTGAAGGGAGAAGCAAATTACATTGCGACTCCCCATTAGATTTTATGCTGCTCAAGGGATACATACAAATAACTTCATCAAGATCTGTGGAAAAAAATCCATACAAAAACAAGGCAGCAAATATTTCATGCATTTTTAACAAAACCATGAAGGCAGAAATGTCAAATACACTCAAAAACTGAATTATGAATGGTATGGAAAATTCTTCATAGAGATGTAATTTTCTGGGTAGAATATCCTAATTTTGATGTGCAAATATATTCAAAGTGAAGCCAATCAGGTGCAGAATGTAGAGTACTATAGAACACCACGGAGGTAATTTGTTTGACCATGCATCTCTTTCCTGGATTTAGCATCATTTGCTCTTTTCTTTAGATATAATTAGATACACTTTTAATTAGATATAAAGAGATTAATGACAAAGATTGACTTCGTAAAGTTAAAGGGCCCATTAGCTATCCCTTTCCTCAAAATTCTTTCCTGCAATTCTGGTGAGAATTTTTAACAATTCCTTTCATAAACAGATTGGATTGGTTTACATGAACCCTCCGGTAAGAGAAGTGGGCATCTGAGTGAACAACACAACATCTTTCAGCCATCACCAGTTTATTCGGCTAAATAAACAAAAAGAATAGCTGCAAAACCTTACAGTGGCTATAGCAAATATCATGCAATCCAGAAATGATGTCAAGTCACTCCAGCATTCCTTGAGACAAAAGCAAGTTAAACATACTCTAATTCTAGTCTCACCCATCCTCAGTGGAAGAAGCCTGCTTGCATTTACCCTATGTATATTTTTACTAAAACTTCTTTACAGCCAATATACCCATGGAAGGAATTGTTAAAGATTGTAAACGAAGACTGATGACTTTCACAAGGGCAGGGAGGAACATTTTGGGGTAGAAAGTGAATTCTTGACTTTGATGTAGAAGAGAAAGAGAGGCTAAACCTACTGAAGCTTATACAATGAACATTACTCCAAGAATAAATGAAAGGATTTAATTTCACTTTAAATTCATGTATTAATTTGTCCTGAATCTACTGATTCTTACCTTTCTTTTTGGGCAACTTCTCTGGAAAGTTCAGATGGAGGAAACTGGACAAAGAGGTCACCAGCACGGCTGATCAGAGTCTCATATGGCAGGTCCTGTGGAATCTGCGATAGCAGATGGTGGACAGCAGCCATGTCACATTCACTCTCCAGGACTTCATGACCTCGGTACAATACGATCTAAAGTAATAAGTAAACAAAACATAATATGGATGCCAAACCCTTAATATCCATGTTAATAACTCTTAACATGATAACTGACAATAAAAACAGCTGGGAAATGATCAGAAAGAAAGCTAAAAAGGAGGCACCATGGTAGCTTAGTGATTAGCGCAACACCATTAAAGGTCAGGGCAACAGAGTTTGGTGTTCACTTCTGGCGTCATCTGTAAGGAGTCTGTATGTCCTTTCCATGAAAAGTGTGGGTCTTTCTGCTCTGGTTTCCTCCCACAGTCCAAAGATGTACTGGCTAACCGTAAAATATAGGAGCAGAATTAGGCAACTTGGCCCATCGAGTCTGCTCCGCCATTTCATCATGGTGATCCAATTTTCCTCTCAGCCCCAATCTCTTGCCTTCTCCCTGTATCCTTTCATGCTCTGACCAATCAATCTATCAAACTCTGCCTTAAATAGACATAAAGACTTGGTCTCCACAGCTGCCTGTGATAAAGAATTCCACAGATTCACCACTCCCTGACTAAAGAAATTCCTCCTCATCTCTGTTCTAAAAGGACGCCCCTCTATTTTGAGGCTGTGTCCCTGCTATAGGAAACTTTCCTGTAATACAATGGACTCAGCTTCTTAAGCAGCCTCATATGTGGCACTTTGTCAAAATCCAAGTACACATCATCAACCGATTCTCCTTTGTCTAGCAAACACGAGGAAATCTGCAGATGCTGGAAATTCAAACAACACACACAAAATGCTGGTGGAACACAGCAGGCCAGGCAGCATCTATAAGGAGAAGCACTGTTGACGTTTCGGGCCGAGACCCTTCGTCAGGACTAACTGAAAGGAGAGATACTAAGAGATTTAAAAGTAGTGTCTAACCTGTTTGTTATTTCTTCAAAGAATTCCAAGAGATTTGTCAGGCAAGATTTTCCCTTGAGCAAACCATGCTGACTATGGCTTATTTCATCATGTGCTTCCAAGTAACCTGTCACCTCATCCTTAATAATCGACTCTGACATCTTCCCAACCACTGAGGTCAGACTAACTGGCCTATAATTTCTTTCTTTTACCTCTTTCCATTCTTTAATAGTGGAATGACTTTTGCAATTTTCCAGTCTTCTGAAACCATTCCAGAATCTAATGACTCTTGAAAGATCATTACTAATGCTTCCACAATCTCTTCAGCCATCTCTTTCAGAACTCTGGGGATTTCCAAGTGACTTACCTACCTTCAGACCTTTCAGTTTCCCAAGAACCTTCTTGTTAGTTGGTTGATAGGTAGGTTAATTGGTCATTGCAAACTGTACTGTGATTAGTCTAGGTTTGAATTGGGGCTGCTAGGGCCGAGTCTGCTCTGTATCTTTAAATAGATAAGGCAAGAGACTCTGCAGGTGCTAGAAATCCCAAGCAACACAAAATGGCAGAGAAACTCAGCATCTATGGAGAGGAATAAAGAGCCAACATTTCAAGCAGAGTCCCTTCATCAGGACTGCCACGAAGGGTCTCGGCCCAAAAAAGCCAATTCCTTATGCCTCTCCATAGAAAGAAAGCTAAGTTTTTTTTCCCTATTGTGTTAAGCATTCAATACTGTGGCATTCAAAAATTTAAGTGAGCAACTCCAATATTCCCAATTCAGTTGATTTGTGTTGAAAAATCTAAAGATTTTTTTGGAAGACTGAATATATTAATTTTCTTGTTTCAATACAATTAAGGATGGAAAAATGCACCTACCACTGCTGCAAAATAGATTGGCATTAATGGATGGCATGCCAGGAAGAAGTCATATAACCGAACTACATGCCGGAAGTCTGAAAGCACGTGACCAAACCAAGTTATCAACCAGCTCAAGGCAAAAATTGTCCCAACTTCAGCTCTACAAAGACAAAGGAGAGGACATAGAAACATCTTTAATGCACCATTGAGAGATGCTTATCACCAGTTTAAGACAAAATGTCAAGCTTCTTTCATTTCATACATGCTTACGTGGTCCTGCAGTGGCAAAAATTTTCCCTTCATTGTTGCCTACATAAAGCATTGTGCTGAATACTAAAACATTATTCCGAATTACAAAATTACAAGAAAGTAATTCTCAGTCACTGCCTTTCTTAAATATTGAAAACTAATTTAAAAATCCCAGACACAAGAAATTATGGAGATACCACAAATATAGAACAACACACAAAATGCTGGAGGAATTCAGCAAGTCAGGCAGCATGTATGGAAAGGAACAAACAGTCAATGGTTTCCACCGAGACCTTTTATCAGGTATCAATGGAGGGACTTGGCTCAAAGAGTCAACTCCCAGAATGCATTGCTGTAAGTCTTGAAGGTTTTCTTTATAGGCGATTGCTAGTAAATCAAAGGAAACAAATTAAGAACTTAAGGTTTCCTATTCCCAGAGCACACCATAGTGAAGATCAGCTATTTTATGAAGTGATTCCCTATCCCTTATAAAGTTACATAGAATAGTACAGCACATTACAGGCCCTTCGGCCCACAATGTTATGCCAACCCTCAAACCCTGCCTCCCATATAACCCCCCACCTTAAATTCCTCCATATATCTGTCCGGTAGTCTCTTAAATTTCACTAGTGTATCTGCCTCTACCACTGACTCAGGCAGTGCATTCCACGCACCAACCGCTCTCTCCAGTAAAAAAACCTTCCTCTAATATCTCCCTTGAACTTCCCACCCCTTACCTTAAAGCCATGTCCTCTTGTACTGAGCAGTGGTGCCCTAGGAAAGAGACGCTGGCTGTCCACTCTATCTATTCCTCTTAATATCTTGTATACTTCTATCATGTCTCCTCTCATCCTCCTTCTCTTCAAAGAGTAAAGTGCTAGCTCCCTTAATCTCTGATCATAATGCAAACTCTCTAAACCAGACAGCAACCTGGTAAATCTCCTCTGTATCCTTTCCAATGCTTCCATGCCCTTTCTATAGTGAGGTGACCAGAACTGGACACAGTACTCCAAGTGTGGCCTAACTAGAGTTTTATAGAGCTACATCATTACCTTGCAACTCAAACTCTATCCCTCAACTTATGAAAGCTAACACCCCATAAGCTTTCTTAACTACCCTATCTACCTGTGAGGCAACCTTCAGGGATCTGTGGACATGTACCCCCAGATCCCTCTGCTCCTCCACACTACCAAATATGCTGCCATTTACTTTGTACTCTACCTTGGAGTTTGACCTTCCAAAGTGTACCACCTCACTTCTCCAGGTTGAACTCCATCTGTCACTTCTCAGCCCACTTCTGCATCCTATCAATGTCTCTCTGCAATCTTCAACAATCCTCTACACTATCCACAACACCACCAACCTGTGAGTCGTCTACAAACTTGCCAACCCACCCTTCTATCCCCATATCCAGGTCGTTAATAAAAAAAATCACGAAAAGTAGAGGTCCCAGAACCGATCCTTGTGGGACGCCACTAGTCACAATCCTCCAATCTGAACGTACTCCCTCCAACACGACCCACTACTTTCTGCAGGCAAGCCAATTCTGAATCCACCTGGCCAAACTTCCCTGGATCCTATGCCTTCTGACTTCCTGAATAAGCCTACCGTGTGGAACCTTGTCAAATGCCTTACTAAAGTCCATGTAGATTACATCCACTGCACTACCCTCATCTATATGCCTGGTCACCTCCTCAAAGAACTCTATCGGACTTGTTAGACACTATCTGCCCTTCACAAGACTGTCCCTGATCAGACCATGATTCTCTAAATGCCCATAGATCCCATCCCTAAGAATCTTTTCCAACAGCTTTTCCACCACAGACGTAAGGCTCACTGGTCTATAATTACCTGGACTATCCCTACTACCTTTTCTGAACAAGGGGGCAACATTCGCCTCCCTCCAATCCTCCAGTACCATTCCTGTGGACAATAATGACATAAAGATCTTAGCCAGAGGCTCAGCAATCTCTTCCCTCACCTCATGAAGCAACCTGGGAAATATTCCATCAGGTCCCGGGGACTTAGCCACCATAATATATTTTAACAACTCCAACACCTCCTCTCCCTTAATATCAACAAGCTCCAGAACATCAAACTCACTCATATTGTCCTCACTGTCATCAAGTTCCCTCTCATTGGTGAATACCAAAGAGAAGTATTCATTGAGGACCTCGCTCACTTCCACAGCCTCCAGGCACAACTTCCCACTTTTATCTCTAATCGGTCCTACCTTCACTCCTGTCATCCTTTTGTTCTTTACATAATTGAAGAATGCCTTGGGGTTTTCCTTTACCCTACTCACCAAGGCCTTCTCATGCCCCCTTCTTGCTCTTCTCAGCCCCTTCTTAAGCTCCTTTCTTGCTACCCTATATTCCTCAATAGACTCATCTGATCCTTGCTTCCTAAACCTCATGTATGCTGCCTTCTTCCACCTGACTAGATTTTCCACCTCACTTGTCACCCATGGTTCCTTCACCCTATCATACTTTATCTTCCTCACCGGGACAATTTATCCCTAACATCCTGCAAGAGATCCCTAAACATCGACCACATGTCCATAGTACATTTCCTTGCAAAAACATTATCCCAATTCACACCCTCAAGTTCTAGCTTTATAGCCTCATAATTTGCCCTTAACCAATTAAAATATTTTTCTGTCCTCTCTGATTCTATTCTTTTCCATGATAACATTAAAAGTCAGGGAGTGGTGATCACTGTCCCCCAGATGCTAACCCACTGATAGATCTGTGACCTGACCCGGTCTTTACCTAATACTAGATCTAGTATGGCATTCCGCCTAGTCGGTCTGTCAACATACTGTGACAGGAATCCATTCTGGACACACTTAAAAAATTCTGTAAACTAATTTGGAATTAATCGGGTGCTAATCAATATTAGGGACATTAAAGTCATCCATGATAAAAACCCTGTTATTTTTACACCTTTCCAAAATCTGCCTCCCAATTTGCTCCTCAGTATCTCTGCTGCTACCAGGGGGCCTATAGAATACTCCCAATAGAGTAACTGCTTCCTTCCTGTTCCTGACTTCCACCCATATTGACTCAAAAGAGGATCCTGCTACACTACCCACCCTTTCTGTAGCTGTAATAGTAACCCTGACCAGTAATGCCACCCCTCCTCCCCTTCCGCCCCCCAATCCCTTTTAAAGCACTGAAATCCAGGAATATTGAGAATAATTCCTGCCCTGGTGCCAGCCAAGTCTCTGCAATGACCACTACATCACAATTCCATGTATGTATCCAAGCTTTCAGTTCATCACCTTTGTTCCTATTGCTTCTTGCATTGAAGTACACACACTTTAGCCATTCTGCTTCTCTTTCCTCAAAGCCTCTCTATATGTTAGATCTGGTTTACTCCATGCACTTCTCTATTGCTCCGGGTCCCATCTCCCTTGCAAATTAGTTTAAACCCTCCCGAACCATGCTAGCAAACCTACCTGCAAGGATATTGCTCCCCCTCGAGTTCAAGTGCAACCCATCCAATCTGTACAGGTCCCACCTTCCCCAAAAGAGATCCCAATGATCCAAAAATCTAAAACCCTGCCCCCCCGAACCAACTCCTCAGCCACGCATTTAACTGTCATCTCCTCCAATTCTTACCATTACTATCACGTAGATCTGGCAGCAATTACAAAGAATTGATCAGACATCTGTTGTCATCAGACATGTTAATTGATCAGACATCTGTTCACTTCTCTAACATTTTTGTCATTAATTAGATTTGGTAGAGCCAATATTTACATACCAGTTTGGGTCTAAAGCAGGAGTTTCCAACCTATGGTCCATGAACCCTTTAGTTAGAGTCCATGGCATTAAAAAAAAAAGGTTGTGAACCCCTGGTCTAAAGGTAAGTTTTCTACTCCCAATTCAAATTCTCCCACTGCCAAAAGTTTTACATTTGTGAAGACCAAACTCATCATGGGGAGCTGTTGGAATACTGGAAAGCTTTAGTCCATAATACAGCGCTTGTTACATGCTCCTGATTCAATCATTTGCAACAGGATGCGTACCTGCTCTCTGCAAATTTCTTCAAAGGAAAAAAAAAGAAAAGCACCTTTAAACTGAGATAGCCAAACCCCTAGCAGGAAGATGATATCAGATTTTTGCAACTGTTGCCTGGACAGAATCCAGACGTGGGAAGCCCACAGGTCAGGTGATATTTGCAGGGGTTCCCAAGTTTGGAAACCACTTACTGTAATGAACTCAAATCAAGACACTCACCTTTGCATGAAGTCATGTACTTCTGGATTCACTTTCTCTATTATTGGCATAAGGTAATTTAAAATGTGTTTTGTATTGTCCATGGTTGGGTCCATAAAATCCCTGTAAAATAAAAAAAATGTTTAACTTACAACACAGCTAGGCATGAAGTAGCCAGAATGTTTAGCTGTTAAAATCACTTTAAAATATGAACAGTTGAAATGACTATTTAAAAATAAAATTACTACACTACATGTCTTTGAAGGATCAGAGAAAAACACTGAGAAAAATGCACACTTATAAGTGTTAAATGATTGCAATCTAACCTCACTGAGTTTAGGTTATTCATCCGTATAACAATTCACAAAATGGAAGTCACTGAGCAAACATTTAAAATCTTATGATACCAAGGAAAATAAAAAAAGGTCGTGGGTTCAAGCCCCAGCCGAGGCAGCATATTGTGTCCTTGACCACACATTGCTCCAGTCCACCCAGCTGAAAATGGATACCGGCAAAACGCCTGGGTTTAACCTCGCAATAGACTGGCGTCCTATCCCGGGGGGGGGTTCTCGTCTCGCTTCACGCCGCGGAAACCGGCGTAAGCACCGGCCTGATGAGCCTTTAAGGTTCAGGACAGCCTTTAACTTTAACCAATCCACTAGAAACTGAGATAGATGATAAAAGACCATTTTCTGTGCACGATCATTTTCAGAAATCTTTCAAAGTTTAAAGTAAATGCATTATCAAAGTACATAAAGTTTGTCACCATAAACTACCCTGAGATTCATTTTTTGCAGACATTCACAGTAAATACAAAGAAACACAATAGAAATAAATAAAAAACTGCATAAAACAAACACAGACAAGAAAAATTAATGTGTAAAAGACAACAAACTCTGCAAATACAAGAAAAAGCAAAATAAAAATAATTAATAAATAAGCAATAAATATCTTAAACATTAGTTTTAGAGTCCTTGAAAGGGAGTTCATAGGATGAGGAATGATTTCAGTGAAGTTATTTCCCCGGTTCAAGAGTCTGATGGGTGAGGAGGAATAACTATTCTTTAACCAGGTGGTGTTGGAGCTGAGGCTCCTGTACCTCCTTCCTGATGACAGAAGCAAGAAAATTGCATGGTTTGGATGGTGGGGATTCTTGATGATGGATGCTGATTTCTTGCGACAGTGCTCCTTGTAGATATTCTCAATGCGGGGAGAGCTTTAACTGTGACAGACTGGGCTGTATCCACTACTTTTGTAGGCTTCTCCATTCAAGAACATTGTGGCTTCCATACCAGACCATGATGCAACCAGTCAGGATACTAAGTTAGTCAGAATTTTAGATGACATCCCAAATCTTCACAAACTTCTAAGTAGCGATGCTGCCGTGCTTTCTTCATAATGGCCCTTCCTGCTGGACCCAGGACAGGTTCTCTGAAATAATGATAACACCGAGGAATTTAAAGTTGTTGATCCTCTCCAGCTCTGATCCCCTGATGACCACTGGCTCATAGACCTTTGGTTTCCTCCTGAAGTCAACAAGCAGCTCCTTGATCTTTATGACATTGAGGGACAGGTTGTAGTTGCTGCACCATTTCACTAGATTTTCAATCTCCTTCCTTTATGCAGACTTTTCACTACCTTTGATCTGGCCAATGTCAGTGATATTGTCAACAAACTTAAATACGTCACTGGAGCCGGGCTTAGCCTCAAAGACTTAAGCATGAAGTGAGTGCTTAGCCCCTTGCTGTACATAGCTTGTGGTGCACTTGTGATGATGGAGATTGTGCAGGAGATTTTGTCGCCAATCAAAACTGATTGGAGTTTGCAAGTTTGGCAATAGAAGGTCCAAATGCACATGAAGGTATGGAGCCAGGTCTTGAAGCTTATTGATTTGTTTGGAAGGGATGATAGCACTAAATGCCAAGCTGAAGTCTATGAAAAGCATCCTGATGTACACATCTTCACTGTCCAGATATTCTAGGTTTGAGTGAAGAGCCAATGAGATGGCATCTGCTGTGGATTTGTTGCTCCAGTAAGCAAATTAGAGTGGATCCAAGTCGCTTTTCAGGCAGGAGTTGATATGTTTCACCACCTACCTCTCAATACACTTTATTACTATAGATGCAAGTGATACTGGGCATTTGTGTAGAGGAACGCTTTGCATCTGGTGATCACAATGCCATTAGTTTCAAAGTAAATATCCAAAAATTTAGGTATGATCCGCAGATCGAGATTCTGAATTGGTGAAAGGCCAATTTTGATGGTATTGGGTCAGGCTGTTTTCTGGCAAAGGTGTACTTGGTACGTGGGAGGTCTTCAAAAATGTTATTTTGAGAGTAGAAAGTTTGTATGTGCGTGCCAGAAAAAAAAAGGTAAATATAACAAGTGCAGGGAACCTTGGTTTTCAAGACATATTGAGGCCCTGATTAAGAAAGGAAAGGAGATGCACAGCAAGCTTCAACACATAGGAACAAGTGAGGTGCCTATGGAGCACAAGAAATGCCAGAGAACACCTAAGAAAGAAATCAGGAGGGCTAAAAGAAGGCAAATGGTTGCCCTAGCAGCAAGGTGAAGGAGAATCCTAAGGGATTCTATAAGCATGAACAAAGTTGCTCCTCTGGAAGACTGGAATGGTAATCCATGTGTGGAGCCAAAAGAGATAGGGGAGATCTTAAATAACTTTTTTTGCATCTATATTTGCAGGAGACTGATGCGGAGTCTATAGGAATTAGGCAAAGTGGCATCAACTTCATGGATCTCATACAGATCACAGAGGAGGTGGTGTTTGCTACCAAGGCAAATCAGGGTGGATTAATCCACAGGCCTGACATGGTGTTTCCTCAGACCCTATAGGAGGTAAGTGCAGAAATTGCCAGGATCCCAGAGATATTTTAAGCATCCTTAGTTAAAGGGGAAATGCCGGAGGATTAGAGGACAAACAATGTTGTTCTGTTGTTTAAGAAAAGCCCTATACATAACCCAGGAAATTATACGATGGTGAATCTGACATCAACAGTGGGAAAGTTATTGGGAGGTATTCTAAGGGACTGGATATTTACTGTGATAGGCATGGACTGATTAAGATTAGTCAGCATAGATTCTTAAAGAGTTTATGGAAGTTATTAGGAAAGTGGATGAAGGCAAGGCAGTGGATGTGGATGTTGTCTACACGGACTTTAGCATGGCATTTGACTAGGTTCCAAATGGGAGGTTGGTCAAGAAGGTTCAGTTGCTCAGCGTTCAAGATAAGGCAGTAAATTAGACTACACATTGACTTTGTGCAAGAAGCCAGAGTGTGGTAGTAGATGGTTGCCTCTCTGTCTGGAGTGCTACAGGGATTAGTGCTGGGTATGTTGTTATTTGACATCTAAAATTAATGATCTGGATAAATATGTAATTAACTGGATCAGTAAATTTGCTGATGACTCCAAGACTAGGGGTGTAGTAGACAGCGAGAAAGGTTATCAAGGCTTTTAGAGGGATCTGGATCAGCTGAACTGGCAGATGGAATTTAATGCCGACAAGTGCGAGGTATTGTACTTCGGTAGGACCAACCAGGATAGGTCTTATACAGTGAATGGTAGGGCACTGAGGAGTGTGGCAGAACAAAGGGATCTAGGAACAGAGGTCTATAATTTGTTGAAAGTAGAGTTATAAAGAAAGCTTTTGGCACATTAGCTTTCATAAATCAAAATACTGAGTATAGGAAATGGAATGTTATGTTGAAGTTGCATAAGATGCGACTGAGACCTAATTTGGAGTATCGTGTGTAGTTTTGGTCACCTACATATAGGAAAGGTGTAAATAAGGTTGAAAGAATGCAGAGAAAATTTACAAGGATGTAGCCGGTTCTAGAGACCTGATTTATAAGGAAGGATTGAATAGGTTAGTACTTTATTCCTCAGAATGTAGAAGATAGAGGGGAGATTTGATAGAAGTATACAAAATTATGAGGGGTATAGATAGGGTAAATGCAAGCAGGCTTTTTCCACTGAGGTTGGGTGAGATTACAACCAGAGGTCATGGGTATAGGGTGAAAGGTTTAAGGGGATACCTCTTCACTTAGAGGGCCGTAAGAGCGTGGATCAAGTTGCCAGCACAAGTGGTGCATACAAGCTCAATTTCAATGTTTAAGTGGTTTGGATAGTTATATGGATGGTAGGAGTATGGAGGGCTATGGTCCCTGTGCAGATTAATGAGAGTAGGCAGTTTAAATGGTTTCAGCATTGACTAGATGGGCCGAAGTGCCTATTCCTGCGCTGTACTTTTCTTTGACTCTATGATAGTCATTGAGGCAGGTCACCATACTCTTCTTGGATACTGGTATAACTGAAGCCTGCTTGAAGCAGGTGGGTTATCTCAGACTGCCGAATCAAAAGATTAAAGATATCAATGAATAGTCCAGCCAGTTAATTAGCACAGGTGTTCAGTGCTCAGCCAGGTACCCATCTGGATCAGATGCATTCCATGGATTCACCCTCCTGAAGGATGTTCTCACATCAGCTTCAGAGACTGAAATCACAGGGTCATTGGGAGCAGTGGGAGTGTGTGAAGATTCCTCCATGTTTTTTGATGGTATCGAGCTTAACTGCGAGTGAAGCCCTGTTGTCACACATCTCATTTGGTTTTCCTTTGTAGGAGGTAATAGCATTTAAGCCCTGCCACAGCTGTCAAGCATCCTCCTGTGACTCAAGTTTGGTCTGGAATTGCTATTGTAGACTCCATGAATCCCAAGGTGTGAGATTCCTGCAACCATAACCAATGTTTTATTTTACTGTGAACCAAAGTAAGCTCATGTGCTCCCTGTAGCATACCTTAAATTAAATGTACAGAATACAGCTGAACCATGAAACGCCACACTAATTGACTGCAGGAATTTTCATCGGGCAAATCATTTAATTACAAAGCCTGCAAATGTTTATTACTCTTTCCTCTCTGGTGAATACATCATTTTATTTATTTTGACTGTTAGAACATTTCAGTCTACGGACAAGGGCCAGATTTAAGAGGACACAATTACAAGATATTTTTAAGTGGGCTGAATCTTGAAATTGAAGGAGAAAAATTTATTACATAATACAGATCTGCAAGATAAGTTGCACGCAGTTTGCTGATCTAATAAACTTTTCTATCAGTGAGTATTGCCTAGCAATACTGGATCATTACAGAACTGGCTAAACTCCTCACCAACTGAAGTCTATAGCAGTTAACCTTTTAAATAAGTGTTGCTTGTTAAAACATTCCCTCCACAACAATGCTCCCCAAGTTCAAAGTAAATTTATTATCAAGGTACATACATGTCACCATATACCACCCTGAGATCTGTTTTCTTACAGGCATTTACAGTGGGCCAAAGAAATTCAATAGAATCAATGAAACACTACGCAAAAGGCTGACAAACAACCAACGTGCAAAAGAGGACAAATGGTGCAAATACAAAAAAAGCAAATTATAATAAACAAATAAATAATACTAAGAACACTAGCCGTAGTCTTTGAAAGTAAGTCCATAGATTTATTACTTATTATTTTTACAGTTTGTCTTCTTTTGAACATTGGTTGTTTCTCAGTCTTTGTGTGTAGTTTTGCACTGATTCTATTGCATTTCTTTTTACCATAGTGAATGCCAGCAAGAAAATGAATCTCAAGGTAGCATATATGTACTTTGATAATAAACTTACTTTGAACTTTGAAATCAATGCATTGGCAGAAGTGGAACACTGCTGCTCCAAAGATCAAGTTTAAATTAAGACAGTTTTAATAAGGTAACAAATTTTCATTTAAAAGCTTGAGTTTGAACTGAAGAAAACAAGGGGGCAAGGAATGATGGGTAAATACAATTACCTGGCACCATTGGTTCTTTGGTATGCTAAACTAGTAGTTTTACTTGACTATTGGATCGTACTATCGGTATCTACACTTTGGTTTACATGTTTTTATACGTGTAGCATAATAGAGAAACTGAGTCTGATAAGCTAAATGTGAGGTTAGTAGGAACCTGGAGAGTTTCAACTCCACACCATAATCCATACCCAGCTACACAATATACTCTCTGGTCTCCTGTGCTGGCCAAATAACTAGCCCATGTTACTAATGGGTGAGACAGATGCCAAAAATATTGTGATTTCTGAATAATTACATGCCAGATTATTAGAGTTTAAATGAACAGATATAAAAATCTGTAAGCTCCATCTATAAACAAGCTGCCTGAATATATTTTAAGTTAGGCATGTAGTTAAGGGACCGTGCACAGTCCTTTGGAGTTGATTTTAAGATGACCGATATATATATATATATATATATAACAAGATATATATCTTGTTCTCTTAACAAGATAAGGAAGAAATTCTGACCAATTGTAAAATTCCCAAATGAATGATTATGAAATCTAGAACAGAAATGAAAACTAGAATGGCAATGAAAGGATGGCAAACAAATAGTTGAAAGGAATGATCCCTGGGGCTGGAAGAAGCAAATTTTGCCCGACAGATTAACATGACCTTCTAAACTGAGTATGGCAAAGTTTAGAAACATTAACACAATTAAAAACAGTTATGTACCAAATACCTGAGGTGATGTGTGGAAAGTTTCTCCACCAGGGCTGTTGCCATTCTCTCACCAACAACCAGAAGGAAGGTGACCACGATGTCATGGTATCCCTGGTAATAGTGAAGCTGAGGATTTTTCTTCAGTACCTCCAAGATGCTGTCAATCAACTCTTCTTGAAGTGCCTCACGCTCTGCATCTGGCATTCCTACAAATTATTGTTGATCAATAACAAATAAATATTTGCCAGAAAGTACAAAGTCTCATTATTTTTCCATGTTGACAACACGAATAAGTTGAGGCATTGATCGTGTGGATAGTCAGAGGCTTTTCCCAGGGATGAAATGACTATCACGAGAGAGCACAATTTTAAGGTGCTTGTAAGTAGGTACAGGGGAGATGTCAGGGATAAGTTTTTTGTGAAGGGAGTGGTGAGTGTGTGGAATGGGCTGCCAGCGACAGTGGTGGAGGCAGATATGATCGTGTCTTTTAAGAGACTCCTGAATAGGTACATAGAGCTTAGAAAAATAGAAGATTATGGGTAACCCTAGGTCATTTCTAAAGTTACTAAAGTTTCTAAAATTTTGACACAGCATTGTGGGCCGAAGGGCTTGTATTGTGCTGTAGTTTTTCTACGTTTCTAACAAGGACAGCTACCATACAAGTCCAGTAAAAAGTCAAAATAAGTTCAAAGTTTAACAACATTAATGGTGGCTTCAAACAGCATGAGGTTTAATAAGAGCTCAGGTACTTTCAGGACTTTTCAACAGGTTGCAATCATTGCAAGAGGTCGTTCGTTGGTGACGTAACACAAAGTTTAAAAGGAGCATGGGTACTTCTGAAGCTTTCCGGCAGACTGCAATTATAATGCTACATTGGGCACTTGGCGGTGCCCAATTTAAAAGAAGCAAGTTGTAAACGGACTGGCCAACGTGCAAGTGAAGAATGTTAGAATGGTCAGGCTTTGGCTCAACAGACATAGGTGAGAACAGGCTTGGGCTAGCACAGGCAGAAGTTGGTACATAGCTAGTGAGCTGAAAATGAATCCAGAGTTAGAGGTATTTTCCTTCTGTGAGATGTGGGAACTCTGGGAGACCTCAAGACTCACTGATAACTACATCTGCATGAAGTGCACAGAGCTGCAGCTCCTTAGAGCAGCTGGGAGCTGACTTATCCCACAGAGGCCAGGGCAGGATACTTACAAGACAAACCACACCCACACTTGAACCCTGGGCCACTTATATTCCCAGCCCCCAAGATGAAAGCCCAACTGAAACAAGGGACAGCCGGAAGACCTGAAGTCCGGAGTCCAGAGAGTTTAAATGTACAGATATAAAAATCTGTAAGCTCCATGTAGAAACAAGTGAAGCTGAGTGAAGTCATCCCCTTTGGTTCAGAAGCTTGATGGTTGAGGGGTAATAACTGTTCCTCAGCCTGCTAATACGAGTCTTTAGGCTCCCGTAGCTACTTCCCAATGGCAGCAATGAGAAGAGAGTATGGGTGATGGGGTTCCCTGATGATGGAAGCTGCTTTCGTGTGACAATGCTTTGTGTAGATGTGATCAATGGTGGGAAAGGCTTTACCCATGAGGGACTGGAACATATCCACTACTTTTCCTAGGATTTTCCATTCAAGGGCATTGGTATTTCCATGCTAGGCTGTGATGTAGCCAGTCAATATACTCTCCACCACACATCTATAGAAGTTTGTCAAAGTCTTAGATGTCATGCCGAATCTTCGCAAACTCCTAAGGAGGTAAAGGCACTGTTGTGCTTTCTTCATAATTACACTTGCGTGCTGGGCCCAGGACAGTTCCTCTGAAATAATAACACTTAGGAATTTAATGTTGCTGACTCTCTTTACCCCTAATCCTCCAATGAGGACTGGCTCATGGACCTCTGGTTTCTTCCACCTGAAGTCAGTAATCAGCTCCTTGATCTTGCTGACATTAAGAGTGAGATGTTGTTATGGCACCGCTCAGCCAGATTTTCAGTCTCCCTCCTATATTACTGATTTGTTACATTTGATTTGGCCTATGACAGTGTTGTGTGTCATCATCAAATTTGAATATGGCATTGCAGCTGTGCTTAGCCTCACAGTCATGAGTGTAAAGTGAGTAGAGCAGGAGGCCAAGCCCACAGCCGTGTGGTGCACCTGTGCTGATGGAGATTATGGAGGAGATAATGTTACCAATCCACACTGACTGGGGTCTGCAACTGAGCCCAATGAGGATGCAATTGCCCAAGGAAGTATTGAGGCCAAGATCTTGAAACTGACTGATCAGTTTTGAAGGGATGATAGTATTGAATGCTAAGCTGCAGCTGATAAAGAGTATCCCTTTTGAATGCATTATTACAGGAAAGATACGAGCATGGCTAGAAGATTAGCTGATTAGCAGCAGAGAAAGAGTGGGCATAAAAGGGCCTTTTCTGGAATGGTTGTCAGTGATGAGGTGTGTACTGCAGGGGTCTGTGTTGAGATCGTTTCTTTTAACATTATATGTCAGTAATTTGGTTAAAGGCATTGATAGCTTTGTGTCCAAGTTTGCAGATGATACGAAGGTTGGTGGAGGCAAGTAGTGTTGAGCACGGTGTCTGCAAAAGGACTTAGATCGAAAGAATGGGCAGAGAAGTGGCAGATGGAATATAGTGTAGGAAACTGAATGGTCATGCACTTTTGTAGAAGCAATAAAGGTATGGGCTATTTTCTAAATAGGGAAAAAATTCAAAAATCAGAGTTGCAGAGGGACTTTGGAAGTCATTGTGCAGGATTCCCTAAAGGTTAACATACAGATTAAGTCAGCTGTAAGGAAGGCAAATTGTGTGTGTGTTATATATATATGAGCTTGTTGAAACCAAATAAATATTGAAAACCCTGGATAAAGTGGATATGGAGTGGAAGTTTCCTAAAGTGGGAGAGTCTACAACCAGAGGGCACAGCCTCAGAATAGAAGACAAACATCTAAAATAGATGAGTAAAAATTTATTTAGCCAAACAGTAACGAATCCATGGAATTCATTACCACAGACAGCCATGGCGGCCAAGTCACTGAGTATATTTAAGTCAGAGGTTGATAGGTTCTTGATTAATCAAAGGTTATGGGGAGAAGGCAGGAGAATGGGGCTGCAAGGGATAATAAATCAGCCATGATATAGAATAGCAGAGCTGATTCAATGGGGCAAATGGCCTAATTATTCTCCTACCTTTTATTCTGATCTCTTCAGGTAAACTTTCACATAAACTCAGTGGCCACTTTATTACGTGCACCTATACTCCTGTTCGTTAATGTAAATATCTAGGCAGCCAATTATGTGACAGCAACTCGATGTATAAAAGCATGCAGACAAGGTCAAGAGGTTCAGTTATTGTTGAGACCATCAGAATGGAGAAGAAATGTAATCTAAGTGACTTTGACTGTGGAATGATTGTTTGTGCAAGACAGCGTGGTTTGGTTATCTCAGAAACTGTTGATCTCCTGAGATTTTCACACACAACAGTCTGAAGAGTTTACTGGGAATGTTGCAAAAAAGCGAAAAAATAACATCCAGTGAGTGGCAGTTCTGTGGGCAAATATGCCTTGTTAATGAGAGAGGTCAAAGGAGAATGGCCAGACTGGTACAAGCTGACAAGAAGGCGACAGTACCTCAAATAACCACATGTTACAATAGTGGTGTGCAGAAGAGCATCTCTGAACACACAACACAATGGTTGGAGTGGATGGACTGCAGCAGCAAAAGGCCATATCAGGTTCCACTCCTATACCTAATAAAGTGGCTACGGAGAGTAAACCTTTGTTGTCAATGGTTAACCATTTCAATTACCTTGTAAACTATTTTATAATAAATACTTTTTAGGTTCAAGAATTCCAAAGAATTCATATCCCTGAGAGTGGTGCCGGGTAGTGATAACTAACAAATTAACAGCAATAATTAGCAAATTAACAATATTTCTATCTGTAGTCATGCTACCAAATCACTCTTCTAAATCTTTTCACTCATGACAGGGTGGTGAGATGAGGTACGGTATAGTCAAGATAAGTGTGAGAATCAGTGGGTTTATTGGTAGATAATGTGCATCTGGAGATGGAGACAGAGAGAGATCAAGGAGTGAGAGGAGTCAGGTTCTGCAAGTAAATTTGAGGGCAGGGTATTAGTTGGAGACAAAGTTGATGAAATTCTTCACCTCACCATGGGTGCAGGAAACAGTACCAATGCAGTCGTCAATGTAGCAGAAAGAGAGTTGGGGAACATAACCGTTGTAGGCTTGGAACATGGTGCTTTCCATGTAGCTAACAAAAAGGTAGGCATAGATGGGGCCCATGTAAACACCAACAGCTACACCTTTGGTTTGGAGAAAGTGGGAAGTGTGGAAAGGAAAATGGCTGAGTGTAAGTACTAGTTCCAGCAGACAGACAAAGCTGGTGGTGGAGGGAAATGCCAAGGTCTTTTGTCCAGAAAGTGGAGAGCCTTAAAGGCCTTCCTGATGAGATGAAAGTGTACAAAGACTGAAAGTTAGGTGGTCAGGGCTAGCGAACTGAAAGTTGTTAAAGTGATGGAGAACATGTGAAATGTCACAGATCTACATCAATGGGGATTGAACCAAGCAGGACAAAATGGAGTCAAGATATGAGGACATATATTCACTGTGGCAAGAGCAAGCAGAAATAATAGGCCTACCAGGACAGTTAAGTTTGTGAATCTTCAATCTTGAGGACAGACTTTCTAGCCTCACTCTAGCCTCTCATCTGAAAGGCAATACTACTCTGAAGTATTGGCAGAACTCGAGTCTCAGAAGTGGTTCTTGAACCCTGAACCTTGTGACTTAAAAAAGAAAACTGCTACTCACAAAGCCACAGTATTATATACTAGTGCTGAATGGGAACATTAAGTATTTTAAAAAAAAGTAACACAATGTATGCTTTTCAGATTCTATTACCATATCCACAGGACCAGAATTCCTGCAGCAGATCAGGGCATGAACAACAAATTCTGCCAAACAAATCACAGATAATTGGGTACTTGTGACCAAAGATATTCTTTGTATCATCTAGGGCACAGCAGTATTTCTGGCAAAGTGGTGCAGAAGTGAGAGGAGAACCTATTATATATGCTGTTATGTAATCCCTTTCTAAAGGATAAAATTCTCTTTATTTTTAAAAAATGTTATATCACACAGATAGTATGTTATGTGTATTATGCAGTTAGGACAGACATTCTCTCTGCTCCAAAATACTCATAAACATTGTATGAACATCATAGTGAGATTATCAGACAAACTGATTAGTTATCCACCTTGAAGGGGAAAAAAAAACAGGCTTCCCAACCTCTGCGCATAGTGGTAACAGTAATCATTACCGAAATCTGACAGGGTGTACAATGCGCCACACATTACAATAAATGAACATTTCTGTTATTCACTCAAGGGATGTGGGCATCAAAGGCTGAGCCAGTGTTTAATTCTCCACCCCAACTTGTCCTCGGAGGTGATGAGGACCATCTTAGACCATAAGACACAGGAGCTGAATTAGGCCATTCAGCCCATTGAGTCTGCTCTACAATTCAATCATGGCCAATTTATTTTCTCTCTCAACCCTATTCACCAGCATCCTCCATGTCTCCTCCTCCACCATGGAGGATCCTTTAGTTTCTCCACTCCTCTTTGATTCTGAAAGGAAATGACAGGCCTCTTCCTGTCACAGGATATCAGGACACCATTCAGGACCAAGAACTAGAGGTTTCTTCACACAAGGGTGACAGGATCTTGGAACACTCTCCCTCAAAAGGGCATTGAAGTTCTTCCTGAACTGCTGCAACCCTTGACTTGTGGATATACCTACAACACTGTTAGGGAAGGAGTTCCAGAATTTTGACACAGTGACAGTGTAGGAACTGATAAATATTTCCAAGTCAGGATGGTGTGTTGGCTTGGAGAGTAACTTCAAGGTGGCAGAATTGCCCATGCTGCCTCGTCCTTCTGGCAGGTAGACGTCAAGAGTTTTGAAGATGCAGTAAAAGGAGCAACCAGATAAAAAGGTATCTGCAGTGCAACCTGAAAATGGTAGTGTTACAGTGCACTGGCGGTGCAGTAAGTGAAAGGATATGGATGGGTTGCCAATCAAGATGACTGCTCGGTCTTGTATAGAGTTGATCAGGTTTTGTTGAAGCTGCACCCATCCAAGCAAATGGAGAATATTCCATGTCATCCCTGACTTAAGACTATTGGATGATGGACAGGCTTTGGGGTGTTAGGAGGGGAATTACTGTGGAATTCCTAGCCTCTGACATGCTCTTGTAATCACATTGTGTATATGGTTACTCAAGCTTCTGCTTAATAGCTACACAAGAAAATTAACAGTGGGGCATTCAGTGATGGTAATTCCATTAGAAGTCAGAGAGTGATACCTGGATGTGTGACTATTTATTTGCCCAGGCCTGGATATTGGCCAGATCCTGCTGCATTTGATTGTACACTGCATCAGTAATTGAATATTTGTGCCTGGAGCTGAAAATTGTGGAATCATCAGCGAACACCACTATTTCTGACTTCATTACAATTGAAGAAAGGTTATCCATACCAATGCTGTTGTGGGCAAATGCATCTGCAGCAGGCAGACTGGCAAGGATGAGATGAAGTAGGGTTTTCCCTCTATACTACATTGGTTGTTGCATCTGCAACATAGCCTAGAACTCATTCAATTCAGCACATTAAAAATCCAAAGGGAAAGTTCTTATAACTTCTTCTGGCAGAAAGCATGAAAAGGGCTATGCCCTCTATTCTGAAGAAGTCAGCACCTTCATACAATTAAAAGAAATGATAAATGGGTTATACAAGGAAATCTGCAGATGCTAGAAATTCAAACAACACACATAAAATGCTGGTGGAACACAGCAGGCCAGGCAGCACCTACAAGGAGAAGCACTGTCAACGTTTCAGGCCAAGACCCTTCATCAGGACTAAGTGAAAGGAAAGATAGTAAGAGATTTGAAAGTACTGGAGGGGGGGGGGGGGGGGAATGCGAAATGATAGGAGAAGACCGGAGGGGGTGGGATGAAGCTAAGAGCTGGAAAGGTGATTGGCGAAAGTGATAAAGAGCTGGAGAAGGAAAAGGATCATGGGACAGAAGGCCTCGAGAGAAAGAAAAGGGGGTGGGTGTGGGAGTACAGAGCTGGAGAAGGGAAATGATCATGGGATGGGAGGCCCATGATCCTTTCCCTTCTCCAGCTCTGTATCACTTTCGCCAATCATCTTTCCACCCCTCCGGTCTTCTCCTATCATTTCGCATTTCCCCCTCCCCCCACTACTTTCAAATCTCTTACTATCTTTCCTTTCAGTTAGTCCTGACGAAGGGTCTCGGCCCGAAACGTCGACAGTGCTTCTCCTTATAGATGTTGCTTGGCCTGCTGTGTTCCACCAGCATTTTGTGTGTGTTGTTTGATAAACGGGTTAGTGAGGTTTATTAAGTTATGGGTACGTTATATTGGCACTGGAAGCATGGTGAAATTGTGGGCAGCCTCCAGCACACTCTTGGACTATGTTTGTATTCAACAACATTTCAATATACGCTTTGATGTACATGTGACCAATAAAGCTAATTTTGACCTTTAAGTGAAGAACTTGTGCAATCTTCAATCATTAGTTATGCTTGGTCTGTGAAAATTAAAATCTGTGCTTTATTATATGGCCAGAACCAAGGATCTTCATCAATGCATGTTCAGCAGTCTCCTTCTCCAGCAAAGCCTATATTTCACTTCAAGGTGACTTACCAGGTGGAAAGCGCCGTAATGATCGCTGCACATCCAGTCGCACCTGTTGATAGTCTTTGTTGTTCTCTCGGAGTTCTGGTCCTGTTGCAAAGTTCAAGTATTTATTAATGTTGTATAATTAACAGTCAGAGTTACAGTGCAATACTGCACAGATACAAGCCCTCTAAACCCAGCTGCTCCATGTACCTCTCCATGATACTATTGTACCAGCTTCAACCTCTTCCTCAGGCAGCTCATTCCATATACTCACCGCCCTCTACATGAAAATGTTGCTCCTTAGGTCCCCTTTAAATACTTCCCCTCTCATCCTACGTCTGTGCTTCCTTGGGGCAGCATTATAGAGTAGTGGTTAGCACAATCACTTTACAGCACCAGAAGTCACTGATTGGGTTTCGATTCCCAGTGTTGTTTGAAAGGAGTATGTACATTCTTCCCATGATTGTGTAGGTTTCCTCTGTGTGTTACATCTTTAATCTTCAGTTCTGATTTCCCCTACCCTGGTTAAAGGACTGTTACCATCCACCTTACGGTATTTTCTATGCCACATAGAAGTTCCAAACTACAGTTGCAATCTATACAGTACAAACATATACAAAATACAACATATTGAACACAAAACATTCACACCCCATTATTCAGACATCTTACATTTATTTTTATTCATTACTGACGCAAGTAATCCGACTTAAAAGTTAAAAAAAAATACTATCCAATAAAGTGCAAAACTAAGTTTGGAATTCTCATAATTCTCAGGTTTATCAGCTCAAAGACAAAGACACACCTGACACAAGTGCAAGACTGAGCGTAGAGAGTGCTGCAATGTTGGCGGGCTTTCCACTTGAATAAGATGCAAATCCAAGACTGTAATTCCCTCTCAAATAAATACCCATCACATTATTAATTACTGGAGCTTTCTTGTAAAATGACAGTATTAAAAAAATCTATTGATAATTCATGCATGATACTTTCAAATTTCCTACTACTGTTTTTATATACCATAACAAGTTTCAGAAATTGATCAACGGCAATAATTCATGCACATTCTGAGACTGTGAAAACCTCTCATTAATTCAATTCTTCTCCTCAACCACAGCAGATCAAAAGTAGGATTCAGAGATCTCGGACAAAATCGGCCAAAGGGTAAACAGCACCACACAAAAAAAATCCATAAAGAAAATCCATTACGGAAAAGTATAGGACTAATCGTGAAGTTAATATAATGGAGAAGGGCAGGATTGGTTCTTGGGTTCTAAACTGAGAAAGCACTATCAAGTATAGGCAGTTAGGATCAAATGTGGCACTTGAGAAGTATAAACAATACAAAAGAAAACTGGAGAGAAATTGGGAAGGCTAAAAGAAGATATGAGGTTGCTCTAGCAGACAAAGTAAAACAGAATCCCAATGGCTTCTCCAGTTTCCTCAAGAGCAAAAGGACAAAATTTGTCTTCCTATAGGTCAGTATGGGCATTCTGTGCAGGAAGCCAAAAGAGATGGGGGAAGTTTGCAAATTAGTGTTTATGTGGGAGATAGACATGAAAATAAAGAATAATGATAAAAGGATGGCTTTGGTGAAATATGGCGATATTTTACAGGTGGCAAAATATAATTCTGGATTACGATAACTACAATCTGCAGCCGGTAATTTCCCCTTAGGAGTTATGCTTTTGAACCATCTGAATGATCTGACATTTTTATGGTATCCTGAAGGATTCAATGAACTGGGCCCTCAAGGATGCAGGTACATCTGCGGTGCCATTGCTGGAGTGGACTTCAGGCCAGATGGAAGTTGTATTTGTTTTGCGGCTGCCTGTAAGATGAATCTCAAGGTTGCATATGGTATGTAAACACAAAGTATACTGCAGATGCTGTGGTAAAATCAAGACGTATGAACAAGCTGGATGAACTCAGCAGGTCGGGCAGCATCCACTGATCCCTGCAAGCATAAGTGCTACACCCATCCCTACACCTCCTCTCTTACCACCATTCAGGGCCTCAAACAGTCCCTCCAGGTAAGGCAATATTTCACTTGTGAGTCTGTTGGGGTAATCTATTGCATCTGGTGCTCCCAGTGTGGCCTCCTCTATATCGGCGAGACCTGACATAGATTGGGGGACCACTTCGTCGAGCACCTCCGCTCCATCCGCCACAACAGACAGGATCTCCCGGTTGCCACTCACTTTAACTCTGCTTCACATTCCCATTCGGATACATCCATACATGGCCTCCTCTGTTGCCATGATGAAGCCAAACTCGGGTTGGAGGAGCAACACCTCATATACCGTCTGGGTAGTCTCCAGTTCCTTGGTATGAACATCGAATTCTCCAACTTCCAGTAAACCCCTCCCTCTCCCTTCCCCCATCCCACTTTCACTCTGCCTCCTCTTCTAGCTGCCTATCACCTCTCTCATGATTCTGCCTTCTTCTACTACCCATAGTGTTTTCCCCTTACATTCCTTCTTCACCTCTCTGGCCTATCCCCTCCCCGACTCCTTGATCTTTCCTCCGGTTGGTTTTTCACCTGGCACCTTCCACCCTCCCCCCACCTCCTTTATAGGGCCCCTGCCCCCTCCTTCTTCAGTGCTGATGAAGGGTCTCGGCCCGAAATGTTGACTGCTCATTTCAACGGATGCTGCCCAACCTGTTGAGTTCATCCAGCTTGTTTGTACATCTGCATATGGTATGTACTGTTAACCTTGTATTCAGATTATGGAAGAGGATGTGCTTGAGGTCTTGAGGTGAATTAGGGAAGGTAACTCCCAAGAGCCTGACAAGGTATCTTCTTGGACCTAGAGGGAGGCTAGTACAGAATGTGCAGGGGCCTTGGCAGAGATACTTAAAACATCCTTAGCCATGGGTAAGTGCTTGAGGACTGGAGGATAGCTAATGTTGTTCCACTATTTAAGAAACACTCTAAAATTAAGCTGGGAAATTACAGGCCAGTAAGTCAGATATTAGAGACAGTATAAATAAATATATGAATAGACAGGGCCAGATTTGGGATAATAAAATGGCTTTCTGAGTGGCTTACCAAGAAGGCTAATGAAGGGAAGGTAGTGGACATAGTCTGCATGGAATTTGGCAAGACTTTTGACAAAGTCCCAGATAACAGGCTAGTCCAGAAGATTAAGTCACTTGACATTCAGGATGAACTTCTGGATTCAACACTGGCTGAGCAGAAGCCAGAGAATGGTCGTAGATCCTCTCTGATTGGGACCTTGTGACTAGTGAGGTAGTGCAGCGATCAGTGCTGGGTCCATTGTTATCATCTATACTAATGAATTAGATGATAATGTAGTAAAGTGGATCAGCAAATACACAGGTGACACCAAGATTGGGGGCACAGTGGAAAGTGATGAAGGTTATCAACATTTGGCAGTGATCTGCACCAGCTGTGAAAATGGGCTGAAAATTTTCAGATGGAATGCATTTATTTAAAGATATAGCATAGAACAGGTTCTTCTGACTCACTGAGCTGCGCTGCCCAGCAACTCACTGATTTAACCCTAACCTAATCACAGGCCAATTTACTACCACCAATTAACCTACTTTGGACTAAGGGAGAAAACCAGAGCACCGAGGAAACCCACGCATTCCCATGGGGAAGACGTAAATTCCTTACAGGGGATGTCAGGATCTGAACTTTAATGCCCTGAGCTGTAATAGCGCCACACTAACAGAACCGCTTCACTACCATGGCACCCACTTGTGAAATGTCATCCACTACATTAGTATTTGTGATGGTGTTCACACATCCTGCAGTTTGCAATAGTACCTCACCACCTTCTCCAACAGCTAGTTACCACCAAGACAACAAGAAATGGTCTGCAGAGACTATCGAGGCCTTGAAGGGCGGCTTTGAAGTTACTGACTGGAATGTGCTTTGTGAACCATATTGGGAGCACATTAACGGACTTACTGATTGCATCACTGGCTGTATCAACTTGTGTGTGGACACTGTAACACCATCAAGGACTGTTTGCTGCTTCCCAAACAGCAAAACATGGGCCACTACTGATCTGAAGACTCTTCTCAATCACAAAAAGAGAACCTTCAGATCAGGAGACAGAGGAAATGAAACATGTGCCGAGGGAGCTAAAGGAGAATATCAAGGTGCTAAAGAGGAATACAGAAGAAAGGGGAGAGGCATGAAGAACATGACTGGTTTCATTCAGCCCAGCTGTAGAGCCTTGGAATGTAGCTGTGAGAGGGTTAAAATAATTCTTCAATAGGGTTGACTATTGCCCTCCTGTTCATAACCCCCTCAGCAGACCAGTCCAGGTGCCAAGGCACCCAATGCTCCCTCAGCACCAACACCTCCCCCTCTCCCCCCCCAAATTCAACATGTGAATGCACAACACAGGCTACCACTGTCCACACCCCCTCCTTCCCCTGCATCTAGCATCCACACCTCCACATACCAACTGCTATTGTCCCAGTCTTCACCTCTCCCAGCCCCCATCTTCCACCAACTCCCAAGACATCATGGACTCACCTTCACTACAGAGCAGGTGAGAAAGGCTCTGGGGAAACTCAGACATGGCAAAGCATCGGGATCAGGTGGTGTGAACCACAAGATCCTGAAGGAGCGTGCTGAGATCAGCTGTGTGGAGTTCTCCAGAGCATTTTCAATCTGAGTCTCAGCCTGGAAAGGGTCCCGACTGTGTGGAAAACATCATGTGTGGTCCCAGTCCCCAAGAAGGGCAAACGAAAGACTTGAATGGCCCTAATCTCACACATCATGAAAGAGGCTGGTCCTGGCTCACCTCCGACCCCTGTTCAGATCAGCCCTCGATCCCCTGCACTTTGCCCATCAGGTGCACAGCTATCAAAGATGCTGTCATCTAGCTGCTAAGCAGAGCCTACTCCCATTTGGATAAGCAGGGCAGCACTGTGAGAATCATGTTTTTTTTAATTCTCAAGTGTCTTCAACACCATACAGCCCTGATTGCTGGGGGTAAAGCTCTGTTCAATGCAGGTTGACACTTCCACTGTATCTTGGGTAATGGACTAGCTGACTGGCAGACACACAGTATGTGTGGCTTCAGAGCTGTGTGTCAGACATGGCTATAAGCAGCACTGGGGCCCCACAAGAGTCTGTATTGGCTCCATTCCCGTTTACCCTGTATACCTCAGATTTTAGATACAACACTGAGTCATGTTATTTGAGTGTAGTTGGGTATATAAAGGGAAGACAGGAGGATGAATATAGGGCCCCGTTGGAGGACTTTGTCAAATGGTGCAAGCTGAATCATCTGCAGCTCAACATCAGTAAGACAAAGGAGCTGGTGATGGTCTTTAGGAAGGCCAAGTCTGCATTGCTCCCTATTACTATGGATAGTGAGGACCTACAAGTACCTGATTGACAGACTTGAGTGGAGCACCTACACAGAGGCTGTGTACAAGTGCCAGAGTCACCTCTTCTATGTAGTGGTGTGCTGGAGCAATGGCATCAACACAGGTGGTGCCAACAGGCTCAATAAACTGATTAGAAAGGCTGGCTCTGTTATAGAAGTAAAACTGGACATACTGGAGGCTGTGGTAGAATAAAGGACCCTCCAGAAAATCCTGACATTTCAGGACAATGTTCCTCAGCCTCTGCATGCCTCCTTGGCTGTACAGAGGAGCAGTTTTAGTAATAGACTAAGACAACTGTGCTGCTCCAAAGAGTGCTATATGAGATCATTCTTACCCTCAGCCATTAAACTCTGTAATGAGTCAGCCTATAGCTGGGGAAGTGATGATCCCCTCTTGTTAGACTGTCATTAACTTCTGTTTAAGCTCCGTTTACCACATCCCACTATTGCAGACATCTTGTGCAATACTACCAACACTTCTAGTAGGCGTGAATGTGCACCCATTACTGTATGATATTATGGTAATTCTTGCACTACCATCTTATCAGTACGAACTTGTATATCTTTGACCTGTAAATATTGTGCATCTTATTTAGGTAACTTTTTTTTCTTTCTTACTTTTCTTCTAATATTTGTGCACTTGTAGTACTACTATGACACTATAATTTCCTTTGAGATCAATAAAGTAAATTATCTATCTAATGCAGAAGTGTGAGGTGTTGCACTTTGGGAGGACAAAACAGGGTAAGACTTACGTAGTGAACTGTGGGGTACGAAGGTGTGCGGTAAAACAAAGGAAGCTGGGAATTCAGATCCATAATTCCTCGATAATGGCATCACAGGTAGATAGAGTTAAAAAGAAAGCTTTTTAACATTGGCATTCATAAATTACGGCACTGAGGATAGGAGTTGGGATGTTAAGTTGAAGCTGTCTAAGATGTTGGTGAGGCCAAATTTAGAGTACTGTTTGTATTTCTGATCAGCTACCTAAAGGTATCAATAAAACTGAACTAAGACAATTTATATGTTGTCAGGACTTGAGAATCTGAACTACAGGGACAAGATGAATAAATTAGCACTTTATTCCCTGGAGCACAGGAGAAAGAAGGGAGATATTATGAGGGGTATAGATGGGTGAATGCATGCAGGCTTCCCCCCCGCACCCAAAGTTTGAATGAGAGTACAACTAGAGATCATATGCCAAGGGTAAAAGGAGAAATATTTATTGGGAATTTGAGGAGGATCTTCTTCACTCGGAGGTGGTACAAATGTGGAACAATCTGCTAACAGAAGTATTAGGTCCAGGTTCAGTTGTAACATTTGAGAAGTTAAATAAATACATGGATGGAGGCATATGGAGGACTTTGCTCTGGGTGCAGGTAGATGAGACTAGACAGAAAACCAGCTAGCATGGACTGGATTTGTCAAAGGGCCTATGTCTGTGCTGTTGTGCTGTATGACTTGTTCAGGGAGTTTGCGAAGAAATGACAGAATAAAGTATTACAGCTGAAGTGATATCTGATTCTTCACTGAGAAAACGTACCATGCAGCTCAGAAAAAAGATGTAAAATTCAAAGCAGAGTCAGATACTATGCATTAATTGTACATTTGCAGAGAACGACTAACACCACAGGAGTGTGGCTAATTCACTGGACTAATAACTATGTTCCTCTGTCAACATCTCTCACCCTGATAGCAAGCAGATATTAATAACTTTTAAACATAGCAAAATGGCCTATTGTGCCAAAAATCAACATCGAGCCACATCCAGAGATACAAGGATAGAGGACAGAGAGGTGGTGAAAAATGTTTAGTTTATTTATTTAGAGATAAAGAATAAGGCCTTCTGGCCCTTTGAGCCATGCTGCCCAGCAACCCCCCCCCAAAAAAAATGTAACCCCAGCCTAATCACGGAGCACTTTATAAGGACCAATTAACCTACGTACCGAGTCCCCTCCTTTACTCCCTGCATACTCATGATTGTATCACCATCCACAGCCATGACACTACACTGATTGGCCTTATCTCAAACAATAATAAGGTGTCCTATAGGGGAAGAAGTCATCTCTCTGACACTGGTGTCAAGAAAACAACCTCTCCCTTAATGTCACAAAAACAAAGGAGCTGGTTGTGGATTACGGGAGGAATGGAGACAGGCTAACCCCTAGTGACATCAATAGATCTGGGGTTGAGAGGGTAAACAGCTTTAAATTCTTTGGCATCCACATCACCAAGGACCTCACATGGTCTGTACACACCAGTGTGTGGTGAAAAAGGCACCTCAGACTGTTGAGGAAGTTTGGTATGGGCCCCCAAATCCCAAGAACTTTCTACAGGGGCACAATTGAGAGCATCCTGACTGGCTGCATCACTGCCTGGTATGGGAACTATACCTCTCTTAATAGCAGGACTCTGCAGAGAGTGGTGCGGACAGCCCAGAGCATCTGCAGTTGTGAACTTCCCATGATTCAGGACGTTTACTTGATCAGGTGTGTAAAAAGGGCCTGTAGGATCATCAGGGACCCAAGTCACCCCAACCACAGTCTATTCCAGCTGCTACCATCTGGAAAGCAGTACCACAGCATAAAAGACAGGACCAACAGGCCTCCGGGACAGCTTCTTCCACCAGGCCATCAGACTGATGAACTCACGCTGACTTGAGTGTACACTATATTACACTGACTGTTCTATTTACTATAAATTAATATAAATTACTATGATTGCATATTTAGATGGAGATATAACAAAGATTTTTACTCCTCATGTCTGTGAAGGAGGTAAGAAACAAAGTTATTTCAATTCAGTTATTAATTAGTACATCTTTGGACTGCGGGAGGAAACCAAAGCACCCTGAGAAAAAATATGCATTCTACAGGGAGAACGTACAAACTCTTTACACGGGACACCAGGATTGAACTCGTAACTCCAATGCCCTGAGCTGTAATAGCATTGCACTAGCTGATATGCTACTTTGGTGCTCTCCTTTTCCTTCAAAGTAGGACAAAAAGGGCAATATTGCTTAAGGAAGGAATTCCAAAGATTAAGGCCGAGATATCCAAGGCTGGGCTGCCAGTGGTGAGAAGGAAGGAAAATGGACAGGCAAAAAGGACCAGAAAAGGAGAACGGTAAAGGTTCATGAGGCTAAAGGAGGTTTATAGGAAATACAGAAAAATATTAAAAGCATATACAAGAATTTTACAAAGAAGCTCATGCTGAATCAAGGCCTAAGATCACCAAGGGATTTTGGGGTAATAGATGAACAGGATATTCTGACCTTGGATATGGGATACATAACTTTGGACAAGAACTTACGGAGGATGGAAAATAGAAATCAGATCAGAATCACCTCAGCTTAAGCTCTCCCTTAGCACTGCTCCAGCCTTGATCTGGCACGTTCTCAGGAGGTGCTAGTGACTGGGGTCTGCCAATGCCCAGCTTTTCCCATGTTAGCATGGATACATGGAAAAAAACAGATCCCTTTCATTTGGTTACAGGGAAATGTCATAATAATTGCTGCTAGGACCACAGATATTTACTATCTATGCCAATGTGTTAGATGAAAATCTCTGGGCTTCATCATCTTGTGGACTTATGAGTTCCTGAGATCCTGAGAGTGGAGCTTAGCTCCTGGTAAGGTCACCCATGGAGGTATGGTCAAGTGAGAGGTTTCAGACAAAGAGCGATGGAACCAACACCTCAACAGTGGAGCTGGCAGAAGATGATGATACACCACAATCACAGTGAAGCCAGAGGAAGTTTGCAGCAGTAAAGGGTCCCCAGTCGTCTTGCAATCCTTATCACTAGAGCTGACACCGATCTGTCAAGGAATGTGTGGTGACTGCCCATGCATTAGACTCCCTACGTTAAACAAGGTCTCTCACAAGCGTTCTCCATTAAGGAAATCCACCTTAAAGATAACCTCTTAGGGTAACATCATGCTTGACTTGAGTGACCGCACTACTAGATGGAGTGCCAAGCCTAACAAATGCAAATTTGCTGCAGTACGTAGTTAAGTAGGAAAGCAAGCTACAAGGACACAATCTATCTGCATTGAGAAGAAAGAAAGGGAGGGTGAGAAGATAGTAAATATAGTACAATAATGGAGGTTACTTATTTTGGAAGGAAAAACAAAGATAAGTTTTCAATAGTCTATTAAATGTTGGAGTACCAAAGGATTTGGCTGCAGAAGATCCACAAAGTTTGCAAGGAGAGCAAGCAATTATGCAGGCAAATGATATTAAAATAGACTTCATGGTATGGCTACTGGTGGTTGAAGAGCAAGACAAAAATCTTGCTACAAAAATCTGTAAGAGGTTACATTTGTAGTTGGTCATATTTGACAAAGGTGAGAAGAAATGCCTTCAGTCAGTGACACCGTTTCCTCTAAGCTACATGGCTGTGTGGCCACACAGTAACTGAAATAGTCCTACACACATAGCCTTTGTTCCAGCTGCGTGGCAATTTTCTTTTATATAGTGTTAATATTATTTTGAAATTATATTCATATAATTTTGAAATATATCTTAATATAATTGTGAAATACCCTGTAATTAATGTTAATTAATATAATCCATAAATGTTCAAAATAAACATACCATAACCTTTACGTTGAAATATTTTAGAGCTTAAAGAACTTACATTGTCTGTGTTTCAACTTACAACTCTTATAAATTGTAACAATAAACACAGAATGGAAGTTAGTAGTTCATTAGAAACTGCTGGCACGCTGAACACTAATGCCATCTAATCAAAATATTTTACTTTTGCCATTTTACCCAGTTGTTTTTACTACCTGACATTATTTATTTGTGTTGTGAGTTGTGGTTTGTGTTTGTTTGACATGCATAATACAAAAAAAATTTAAAGTACTGCACAGTTTTCAGGCCGTGTAAAAACTTCCTGCTGAGAGCATTGGCTGGTCCATGTAGCTGTAAAAAAAAATTAAGAGGGAACGTTGGTCAGAGGGTTAGGAATCCTCTACCCCAAGTAGTCTCTACCCCAAATACTGTAAGCTCAGTGGCTAAACATATTCTAGGTGAAAATAAAGCCAGGAGATCTGAGTGTTAATGGGATCAGGAAGAAAAATTAAGTTTATATCTTGTATCAGCCATGATTTTAAGACTATAAGAAAAAAAAAGAGCAGAGCTACAGTGCCTATAAAAAGTATCTTGGAAGATTTCAAGTTTTATTATTTTATAATATCGAATTACAAATATAAAACACAAAATAATTGATTGCATAAGTATTCAACCCCTCTTCTTAATATAACACACCAAATCATTACTGGTGCAACCAAATGGTTTTAGAAGTCACATAATCAGTTAAATGGTGTTCTGCTTTTGGAGACCCACGTGCAGTCAAGGTATTTCAATTGACTGTGGTAAAAATCTGGAAGGTCCAGCTGCTGGTGAGTCAGTATCCTGGCAAAAACTACACCATGAAGACAAAAGAACATTCCAAGCAAAGCCACAAAAGCTTATTGAAAAACACATCAGGAGATGGATACAAGAAAATTTCCAAGTCACTGAATATCCCTTGGAGTACAGTTAAGTCAATCATCAAGAAATGGAAAGAATATGGCACAGTTGTAAATATGCCTAGATCAGGGCATCCTCAAAAACTGAGAGACCTTGCAAGAAGGGAATTAATGAGGGAGGCCACTAAGAGACCCATGACAACTCTGGAGGAGTTACAAGCTTCTGTGGCTGAGATAGGAGAGACTGTGCATTCAACTGTTGCCCGGGTGCTTCACCAGTCGAAGTTTTATGGGAGAGTGGCAAAGAAAAAGCCACTGTTGAAAAAAAACCTCACTTGGAATCATGGCTAGAGTTTGTCAGAGGGCATGTGGAAACTCTGAAGTCAGCTGGAAAGTGGTTCTATGGTCTGTTGAAACCAAAATTGAGCTTTTTGGCCATCAGGCTAAACACTATATTTGACATAAGCCAAATACCACACATCATCAAAAAACACACTATCCCTACCGTGAAGCATGGTTATGGCTGCATCATGCTGTGGGGATGTTTCACTGCAGCAGGCCCTGGAAGGCTTGTGAAGGTAGAGGGTAAAATGAATGCAGCAAAATACAGGGAAATCCTGGAGGAAAACCTGATGCAGTCTGCAAGAGAACTGTGACTTGGGAGAAGATTTGTTTCCACCAAGACAATGACCCCCAAGGTCAAAGTCAAAGCTTAAAAACAAAGTTAATGTCCTGGAGTGGCCAAATCAGAGTCCAGACCTCAATCCAAATGAGAATTTCTGGTTGGACTTGAAAAGGGGTGTTTACTCACAATCCCCATGCAATCCAATAGAACTTGAGCAGTTTTGTAAAGAAGAATGAGGAAAAATTGCAGTGCCCAGATGTGCAAAGCAGATAGACAGCTATCCACACAGACTCAAGGCTGTAATTGATGCCAAAAGTTCATCTAAATACCGACTTCAAGGGGGTGAATACTTATGATATCAATTGTTATAAAATAGAACATAAAAACTTGCAAGGGGGTTAATTAATTTTTATAGGCACTGTAGGCCATTTGTTCTAATGAGTCTGCTTCACCATTCGATCGTGGTTGATTTATTATCCCTCTCAACCCCATTTGTCTTGCCTTCTCCCATAACTTTTCATATCCTTATGAATCAAAAACCTATCGACCTTAGTTTTAAATATATCAAATGACTACCTACCCACAGCCATCCATGGCAATGAATTCAACAGATTTACCACCCTCTGGCTAAATAAATTATTCCTCATTTCTGTTCTAAAGGAATGTTCTTGTATGCTCTGGTCTTTGACTCCCCCACTACTGGAAATATCCTCTTCACATACAGTTCATCTCGGCCTTTCAACATTTGATAGAGTTCAATGAGATTGTCTCCTCATTGTTCTAAGCTCCAGTGAGTACAGACCTAGAGCCATCAAAACCTCCTCAAACATTAACCTTTTCATTCCTGGGGTGACTCTCATTGGAGAGGTTCCTTTGGACCCTCTCCAATGGCAGCACATCTTTTCTTAGATACAAGGCTCAAAATACTCCAAGTGAGGTCTGACCAATGCCTTATTATACCTCAGTATTACATCCTTGCTATTATGGATATTACATGGATATTGCATCTTAGTCGTCTACGTGATACGCAAGCCAGGGCACTACTATATGGAGAGCAAGCTGTTGCCCATGCAGCAAGCCCCTTCTCCACACAGCTGATGAATCCAAAATACAACAGAGATCGATACAGCAGTGTCGCTGAAGTTGCCAATCAGCATTGAACTCAATGTTTGATTGTCTTTGGGACTCCAGCTGCAGGTTTTTCTTTATGCCTGAAATCTCCCTTATGAGTGGCTATAGACATGTCAGAAGTTTGAGATTGAGTTTTCCTTCTCCTAGCTGAGCTGCCAACCATGGCAGACGAGCCCCATTTGCCCAATGTGACTGGTTTTTAAGGCGCTGATAGCCCATTTTTGACACTTCTCTGGTCCATAAAAATGGTCTCGACAGGCTTAGTAGCCAAGTCACATGTGAAGGCTAGGAGCTGGACTTGGTTGTCTGAGGCTATTTGAGATGCACACCATTGGGAGCTTTTAATAGGTAGTAGCAGTTTTTTCCTGGCTATGACAACCTTCATAAACCAATTATATTCTAGTCCTCTCCAGAATGAATGCATTTGCTTTCCTTATGTTGGAATAAGCTCAAGAGACCCAAATTTACTCCTGCTCCTCTTCTGAAACTCTGTAAGATGATATTAATAGTGATTTTATTAAGAACTATGGACTACTCTTGCCAATCTCCTACGCTGAAACTTTATAAAGCACTGAGGCCTCATTTGGAGTATCGTGAGTAGTTTGGGCCCCTTATGTTAGAAAGGATTGGCAAGGTTGGCAATTTCTAGGGCTTTGACCCAGAGACGATGAAGGAATGTGAGATATTAAAATGCTGTGCAATTTGGAGGCAACACCCTGTTTGTGTTGAGGTGCTGTTGTTGATCTTGGGCTTCCAGCTGGTGACAGCTTGCACTTGCAAGGTGCTCTCTAAAGAGTCGATGAGTTACTGGAGAGGGTTCAAGGAAGGCTGACGAAAATGATTCCAGTATTGAATGGCCTGTCATATGAAAACTGTGATGGCTCTGGGCCTGTATTCAATAGAATTCAGAAGCATCAGGGGTGATGCCATCGAAACTTACCGAATGGTGAAAGGCCTTAAGAGTGTGGATGTGGAGAGGATGTTTCCTGTGGTGGGAGAGTTTAAGGCCCGAGGACACAGCCTCATAACAAAGGGGTGTCCTTTTACCACAGAGATGAGGAGGAATTCCTTTAGCCAGAGAGTGGAATTCTTTCCCACAGATGGCTGTGGAGGCCAAGTCTTATGTATATTTGAGGCAGAGGTTGATAGATTCTAGATTAGTCAGGGCATGAAGGGATACAGGGAGAAGGCAGGAGACTACAGCTGATAGGAAAATTGGATCAGACATGATAAAATGGCCTAATTCTGCTTCCATATCTTATGGTCTTATGTTACGCAAATATTTCAACTACGCATCTCAGTAGAGGAGTTACCTGGTTTCGGGCGTAGATCACACGTGCTTACGTTAAGGAGTTTTGGCCACACTTTGCAGCGGATTTCATCTGTCAGGAGACCACCTTCACTGATTGCCATTCTCCGCAGTGCAGCCACATCCACTGGAGTGCTGTTCAAGGCCTGCAAGATTTCTGCTGCCTTTTTCTTTTTCTTTGATTCATTGTCTGATGGGAAATACAAATTAAAAATTCAACATTAACTGTTCATAGAGGAGGGTTAGGGAATTCTTGTGGGTGTGTACATAGGTAGTTAGTTAGTGGACTTGTGCTTTTGAGTTGAGACAATAAAGGTTACTTGTCAGTAAATACAGATTCTCCCTGTGCCTCTCGGAGGGGCGATTCTTATAACAACATTAATAAGTAATTTGGGAAATGAGTGTAAGATTGAACAAACTGGCATACAGAATACATAAACCAGCAAATAATTCATTATCACAGAGGATTTTGATGATTCCACAATAATTACATTCAAATGAAATACAAATCTGTTTCGGCAAAAATAAAAAATCTGTACAATTCATTTTTCTCCTGATCTTCAACACACAACTTTCAACTAGGTTTTATTGATACACAACCAAAAAGTCAAAACCCAAAAGATGAGAGTAATTTCAAGTATTTGTTACAGCCAATAGATATCAACCATATGCTCTTATGTGTCATTCTGAAACAAACAACATTGTGGATGGAATTCTAGACCCCCAATTTGGCAACCTTCTGCATTTACAAACTGGCAAACAAATAAAAATATATATTTTGTCGCAATGTAAATAGCAGATATAAGACCATAAGACACGGAGCAGAACTGGCCATTTGGCCATTGAAACTGCTCCACCATTCCATCATGGCTGGTTGGCTCATTTATTTATTGAGATATAGCGCAGAATAGGTCCTTCTGGCCCTTTAAGTTGTACAACCCAGCAACCCTGATTTAACCCTAGCCTAATCACTGAACAATTTTCAAAGACCAATTAACCTACAAACCAGGACATCTTTGGACTTTGTGAGGAAACTGGAGCACCCAGAAGAAACCCAAGCAGTCACGGGAAAACATACAATTGACTTGCAGATTTATTATCCCTCTCAGTCCCATTTTTCTGCCTTCTCCCTACAACAAGTGACATCCCTACTAATCAAGAACCTATCTACCTCCACTTTAAATACAGTGAATTCTGGTTAATTAAGCCATTGGTTGATTGGACCAGCTGCTTATTTGGGACAACTCTTAAAGAACAAAAACTAATCAAGAATATTGCTGGGATTTCTTTTGTTTATTTGGGACACTATGCTGCTTAATTGGAGCCAAAGAGGTTTTAGCCAGTGTCAGTCACATGCAATTGTGTGGCCTTTTAGACGCTACACCAAGCTTAGAGAAGACAAATTTTAAATAGCATCAGTTGTTTATGTTCAAAAAGCAGTGATTATTATCACCGACAGTTGGCGAGATTTGCACACTGCAGTTTCAAGCATTCAGGCTCGGAGATGTCAGTAACAGCCGAGAATGAATATGAAACATTTCACTACTTCGACAAGTTAAAAGTTATGAAGAATTTGAAGGTATCAACAATCATCTTGAATGTTACAATGAAACTGAAGATTGAGGATGCAATCGTTGACAGTTCATTATCTACACTAGGTGTCTGCACTGGCTTTGTTCATTGTGTACACTGAATTCCTTTGTCTCTAACTATTAAGAACTAATACATAGTTTTATAGTACTATAGTAGTATTGATGGTGTTATAATTTGTTCTGTATTGTATTTAAATACAAAGTTTATTACTCAGTTTGTCGTTATTATACTTACAACTATTTCCATGAAATTTCAGCTAATTGTGCTAAAATGTACGGTGTCCCAATTAATGGGAATCCACTCTATACCCAATTACTTGGCCTCCACAGCTGTCTGTGGCAAAGAATTCCAGAGATTTAGCACCTTCTGGCTAAAGAAATTCCCCTCCACATCCACTCTTTCAATATTCAATAGGTTTCAATGAAATCCCCCCACCATTCCTTTAAACTCCACCAACATGGCGAAAGTATTTAAATATGTTTAATTTAAAATAGAAATAGAGTATGACATGTGCATCAAACAGTAAATGCTTCTGTGAATTTTCAAGTATGTTAAAATAGTTGGCCTCCAAGAGGTCTACAATCTTGTTGTACGGTTTGGACGATCTGGGGAGTTATGATGGCTGGGCTTTGTGCTTTGGTCCTCCAGGTTTGGGGTTCAACTCAAGGCCAACAACCCTGACTGGTAACAATTTTGTTTTTCAATTGTTGCAATGAAGATTCCTTCTATGTGACCAAAGAGAGGCAGAGATGGAGGATGTTCACTGCTGGCCTAAACGCCAGCAGCACAACAGGAAATTAATAATAATGAAATGGTTGAGATAAATCTGCTACATTAATAAAGCTGGTTTATCAGTCTTAAATTCATTAAGAAATATTTTAATTGCAACTTTAATATTTGAAACAGAGCTCTAAAGCATTGATCAACTGAGCAATTCCCCAGACTGAAAGTTTTAAATGCTAGGTACAGTGCTGGTGGGAAGCTAATGGCAACTTAATTCCAAGCCATCTGGCTACCCACACACATCATCTAGGTTGAGCTACAGCAGTATAATTTCACAAACTAGATTTAACTTGAGACAGCAAGCAACAAAGAGTAAACCAGAAAATAAGCCAGCAAGTTGTGCTTTATATAATCTTGTACAAATACTCTTGTACTTAGTGTCACTTTATGCTCATACATGCAGTTCAAGTTTATTGTCATTCAACTACACATGTACGCCGCCAAACAAAATAACATTTCTCCGGACCAAGGTGCACAGCACAATACATACAACTCACATACTTATCACAGAGTAATATTACAACAAATAAATGAACAAATAATAAGGTTCACAAGCTAAAAAGTTAACAGTATAATGCAACTAGTGCTTCATGCTTGATGAGATGTGGGTGGTGTCAGGAAGTTCAGTAGCCTGGGAAAAGCTGTTCCATTCCTAACAGACCTTATCTTAATGCTACAGTAGCTCCTGCCTAATGGTAGGTGGTCAATGAGATTCTAGCATGGATGGTTGGGATCATTGACAATGCTAAAGATCCTGCACACTAAGTGCTCCTAATAAATATCTCCAATGGGTGGAAGGGAGTCCCCAGCAGTCCTTGCAATCTTCTATACGGCATAGTGGCCGGATGCCTTGCAATTCCTGTACCAGATGTTGATGCAGCTGGTCAGGACACTCTGTAAAAATTGAGGGTGGGGGAAAGGGAACCTCACTCGCCTCAATGTCCTCAGGAAGTGGAGACACTTAAAAGTGGATATAAGCTAATCTTGTGTATTTATATTTATTGTGTTCTTTATACTTAACAGGCCTTTTTATGCTGCACCAGATCTGGAGTAACAATCATTTTGTTCTTCTTTACATGTGTGTACTAATGAATGACAATAAACAATCTTTAGTTCTAGAGTCTAAAAGGGATTTGATACAATCTAGTCACCAAGTAGAACTAAGTTATATAAATAGACAGAAATTTAAAAACAAAGCAACAGAACAGACACGCTAGTTCACAATGTTGCTTGAAGCATTTGGACTTGAGGAATCAAACAAATTAAAAAAAATAAACTCAAATTCAGAAAGGAATTCCCCTGGGGAATCTAATTCCTCTGTATTGATCACTACTGTGTCATTAGCCCTTTCAAACCCTTGCTTACCAATTAACTTCAGCCGATATTTCATTCATCTCTTCTACATCATCCCTACTCCATGCAAGTAAACTTAAGAGATTTTTACCGATCTAAAAATATATGTTATGATTCTCCGAGATACTTCAAACTCACGCGTTAATGAACTTGAAGTAGGCTTGCGAACATAAAAAGAACCTTCTTTTCTTTCGAAGCGTACTTCAGTGATAATGTTCAGACAAAACAAGCCAACAGAATCCGAAGGGGAAAAAATAAACGATGAACACACTGGCTGCGTGATGCTGAGTCACTTAAAGCAGGAATCTCCCGTCTTGTACATTCGCCAATCCCTGCAAGAATTCTTACTCCTGCTTAGTAATCCCAGGTCGCAAAATATAACTGTTATGAATGGTAGAGTCATACGACCAATAATCATTCTTATGCTGGCATGTTACAAATGTGCAGATGACTATTTTGGAGAGATGCCTTGGGACTGAGGAAAGAGAGAGGAACTATGAAGAGGGGTGGTAGTAGATAGTTTACAAAACAATCACCCCTTCTGCGTAACAAAACCAAGATTAACAATCATACAGCTGTACAAATCATACAATCATTACATGCAGAGTGCACAGACAAAAGTTTTGAAACAATTCTCGACAATCGGTCAGTTGTTTCGCTGCAAACAGCAGTCCCGTCGTTCCATACAACCTAACCCCGATTGCCAACTAGTCCCGCCCTTTCCCCCATGAAGCCGATGGCCACCATTGGCCTGCTTTCCAAAGCGCCCTCTGTTATTGGTGCAGCGCCGCCGTCCATCACGGCGGGGGGCGGGGGGCGGAGGGGGGGTCTGATCAAGCTCGGGTGACACGGCAAGAGAGGACCAACTCCCCTCCTCTTAAAAAAAATCACGGAACGTCGAAAGTCGAGTTCAAAGAGCGACAGAACCGCGAGTATAATTTTACTTGATGTCTCACGCTATTAGTAAAGTGAGCTGCCAATTCCCGTCATTTTAAAATTCCGTACCGAGTTTTCCGATGCCGTTTATCGAGGTGCTCCGAGATTTCTTCAGATACATTGGCGCAGCTGATCGCGGGGCATCTTAAAAGGCGGCCGGGAGCAGTTTGCGGCTCAAAGGGGAGGAATCCGCATCATTACCGGCGCTCAGGTGAATTTCGGTTAGGTTGGGATTTCGGTTTGAAAAAAACAGTCGGCCGGCGCGCGTGCGCACGCACGTACGTTCCGCGGCTTTTGCGTCACCCCGCCATGGCAACCGGAACGTCACCGGAGGAGGTGGGGGCGGGCCCCAGGCGTCATCGTGCTGGTCAACAAAGCGACGTCTGTTTATGGGGGGGGAGGGGGGTGCACCCGTATCAAGCCACGCCCCAGTCACTGGATAAGGCTAATCCCATTTCCCTGCATATGACCTGTAAACGCTTCTCATCCGCATCCAATGTGCCTGCTTCAACCACAAACGGAATTGAAAAATGAACTAGTTTATTTATTGAGGGACAGCTCTTTGAACCACCGCACAGCATTCCCCCAATTTATTCCTAGCCCAGGCACAGGTCAATTTACAATGACCAATTAACTATCTAGAGGAAACCCACGCAGCCATGGGGAGAACTTGCAGGCAGCAGCGTGAATTGAACCCTGGTCACCTGTGTTAGAAAGCATTGCGCTCAATATGACTCTACTACACTCTCCCCAAGGGTGTGTCACATGTAGCAAGATACAGTGGGAAAACGTCTTGCATGGTGTTCATACAGATGAACTCGTTATGCAGGGTATTGAGATAGAACGAGCTAAAACAATAAATAAAGTGTGACATTGCAGAGGAAGTGCAGTGCACTTAGACAATAAAGGCCAAGGTCATAGCAATAGAGTCAAGAGTCTATCTTATAGTACTAGGGAACCACTCAATAGTCCTGTAACAGTGGGATGGAAGCTGTTCTTGAGTCTGGTGGTCTGTAGTTTCAGGCTTTATTATCTACTGCCTGATGGGAAAGGGTAGAAAAGAGAATGTTCCAGGTGAGTGGAGGCTTTGATTATGATGGTTGCTTTACAGAGGTAGCAAGACGTTTAGACAGTCCAAAGAGAGAAGGCTTGTTTCTGTGATGTGCTGCGCTGTGTCCACAACTCAACAGTTTCTTGCATTCACAGGCAGAGCAGTGATGCATACAGATCAGTTAGGATGTTTATTCTGATGCGCGTATAAAGATTTCTTTAGCCTCCTGGAGAAATACTGATTTCCATATGCTTTCTTGGATGTGGTATCTATGTGGTTAGACTAGGGCAGCCTGTCGGACATATTCACACCTAGGAAAATACACCCCCACCCTTTCTTCCCCCATTCCCACCTTCTTGAAGTCCATGATCTGCTATTTTGCTGATTTGAGGGAAAGATTGTTGTCATAGCACCATGTCACTAAGCTTTGTCTCCTTCCTGTACACCAACTCATTGTTAGTTCAAATATAGCCCACTATAGTGGCATAATCTGCAAACATGTAGATGAGGCTAGAGCAGAGTCTGGCCACAAGGTCATGACTGTACAGAGTAGAAAAGGAGGTAGCACACACAACCTTATGGAGTACCAGTGTTGAGAATAATCATGGTGAGGATGTTGCTGTCTGTCCTTAATGAGTGTAGTGTGTTGGTCAGGAAGTCCTATCCATCTATATTCTTCTCAATTGTATCTAATATACCTGCTGCAACCACCTTCTCTGGCAGCTGGTTCTATATATTTACCACCCTTCTGTGCCAAAAAAGTTGTCCCATTCTTCTTATTCAACCTTTCACCTCTGACTGTCAAACTATTTTATTTTATAGAACTATATAACTATTCAAGACATACTTTTAAGGTGATTGGAGTAAAGTGTAGAAGATGTGAGTGGCAAGTATTTTTTTAAAGAATGGTGGAGAATGTTTTACAATAGGGCTGAAATCTGGACTCTGACTTGGCCACTCTAGGACTTTAACTTTGCTGTTTTTAAGCTATTCCTGTGTAGCTTCAGCTTTATGCTTGGGGCCATTGTCTTGCTGAAAAACAAATTTTCTTCAAGTTGCACCTCTCTTGCAGACTTCATCGGGTTTCCCTGTATTTTGCTGCATTCATTTTACCCTCTACCTTCACAAGCCTTCTATGGCCTGCTGCAGTGAAGCATCCCCACAGCATGATGCAGCTACCACCGTGCTTCACAGTAGGGATGGTGTGTTTTCGATGATGTGCAGTGTTTGGCTTATGCCAAACACCATTTAATCCAATGGCCAAAAAGGTTAATTTTGGTTTCATCAGACCACAGAACCATCTTCCAGTTGACTACAGAGTCTCCCATATGCCTTCACTTTGCCATTCTTCCTTAAAGCTGCAACCAGCGAAGCATCCAGATAACAGTTGTATGTGCAGTCTCCAATTTCGGCCACTGAAGCTTGTAAGTCCTCCAGAGTTGTCATAGGTTTTTTGGTGGCCTCCCTCACTCATCCCTTTCTTGCATGGCCACTCAGTTTTTGAGGCTCTGGGCAGATGTACATCTACGCCATATACTTTCCATTTCTTAATGATTGCCTTTACTGTACTCCAAGAGATATTCAGTGACTTTGAAATTTTCTTGTATCCATCTCCTAACTTTTGCTTTTCAATAACCTTTTCATGGATTGCTTAGTGTTGTTTTCATGGTGTAGCTTTTGCCAGGTGACTCACCAGCAGTCAGACCTTCCAGATACAGGTATATTTTTACTACAGTCAGTTGAAACACCTTGACTACACACTATTTTATATATAGCTAGGATGCCTTAACTAATTATGTGACTTCTAAACCCAGTTGACTGCACCAATTGTTTGGTGTGGCATATTAAGGGGGGGGGGGGTGAATACTTATACTATCAACTATTTTGTGTTTTATATTTGTAATTAATTTAGATCACTTGGTACAGATCTGTTTTCAGTTTGACAAAAGTCATTTTCTGTTGATCAGTGTCAAAAAAGCCAAATTAAATCCATTGTGATTCAGTGTTGTAAAACAATGAAACATGAAAACTACTGGGGGGGGGGGGGTGTATGTAATGAAAAATAGAAAACACTGTATAAGTGAAAAATGAAGATCTCAATCGTGCATTGAAAGAGTGGATTTATCAGCATCGGAGTGAACATATGCCTCTTAAGAGCATGGTGATCATGAAACAATCATAGATCCATCATGATGAACTGAAAATTGAAGGTATTTGTGAATATTCAGCAGGCTGATTACAGAAATTTAAGAAAAAGCACATTAAATTTTTAACGATTTGTAGTGATAAGGTGTCTGCTGATCACGAAGTAACAGAGAAATTCACCAACGAATTTGCCAAGATCTTCGCTGTTGAAAATCTAACACCAGAATCAGTCTACAATGCTAATTGTTTTTATACCTTACATAAAACGAAAAAAGTGAAATACATAGTGTACTGTAACCTTTTAATGAAGATCACAAGACAAAGGAGCAGAAGTAGGCCATTCAGCCCATCGTGTCTGCTCCGCCACTCCACCATGAGCTAAACTATTCTCCCGTCTAGTTCCAATTTCCGGCTTTTTCCTCATATCCCTTGATACCCTGACTAATTAGATACCTGTCAATCTCCTCCTTAAACACCCTCAATGATTGGGCCTCCACAGCTGTATGTAGCAACGAATTCCATAAATCCACGACCTTCTGGCTAAAAAAATTTCTCATCTGTTTTAAATAGGTACCCTCTAATTCTAAGACTGTGACCTCTTGTCCTGGACTCACCCACCAAGGGAAACAGCCTTTCTACATCTACTCTGTCCAACCCTTTCAACATTCAAAATGTTTCTATGAGATCCCCTCTCATTCTTCTGTACTCTAATGAATACAATCCAAGAGCCGATAAATGCTCCTCATGTTAGTCCCTGCATTCCAGGAATCATCCTAGTGAATCTTCTCTGAACTCTTTCCAACATCAGCACATCCTTTCTAAGAAAGGGGGCCCAAAACTGCACACAGTATTCCAAATGGGGTCTCACCAGTGCCCCATAGAGCCTCATCAACACCACCTTACTCTTATACACTATTCCTCTTGAAATGAATGCCAACATAGCATTCGCTTTCCTTACTGCTGATCCAACCTGGTGGTTAACCTTTAGGGTATCCTGCACTAGGACCCCCAAGTCCCTTTGCACTTCCAATTTTTGTATTTTCTCCCCATTCTAGGTAATAATCTGCCCAAATGAAAGCAGAGTATCATAAGTGGAGACTGAAAGACTGCCATTATTCAACAGCTGATTCAGCTATTCTCCTGCTGCTGTGCTGCTTTTGTTACCCTGCACACATATTTTCATATTAATGGTATGTAATCATTTTTACTGTTATGTACATGCATGATGAACAAGTGCAAGGCAAAAACTACTTCTCCATCGCTCATAAATTCAGAGTCTGAAACGATGACGATTCCCAAGCTATCTCATTATATATTCCAAAATATGAAATCTGGAATACTTCTGGCCCCAAGCATTTTGGATAAGGGGTACTCAACCTGTACCTCAATGTATCCATGTGATGAAGTGATCTGTGTATGGCGTACATAGCTTTTCACTGCACCTCAGTACACTGGACACTAATAAACCAATTTAATAATTTAATGTTTTTAATTTCCACAGATGTTGACTAGTCTTAATATGTCCAGCTTTGTGATTTTACTTCTATTAGCAGTACTCACTTCATTGTCCTTGATCACCCACAGGGTGCCCTTGTTTTTTCCAATTTTGTGTCTGGGGTAGGAAGAGTAGACAAGGGGACCCAGTGGGAGGACTGTGTGGATGATGGGTAAATGGAGTAGGTGGGTGTGTAACATTTCTTTTCTTGGGGATGTCACTTGTTATAACATTGAAACACCTCACCAAAACTACAAGGAAATTTGATGTTTCAGGCCAAGACCTTCCAGCAGAACTGATGAAGTGTCTCAGCCTGAAATGACTCTTAATTCCTTTCTATAGATGCAGTTTGACCTACTGAGTTCCTCCAGCTCTTTGTGTGTTGCTCTGGATTTCCAGAACCTCCTGTAGTTATACACTTTATTTACTTGGCAATATTTTACTTACCTTGTTTAGTTTTGTGCTTTTTGCTCTGCATTGCTGCAGAAACTGCTGAAGATCTCTAGATTCCAAATAATCATCTTAAATAAATGCTTACCCACATTTAGAATTTTTCCTTGCTGATAAACATAGTAAAAAAATAGTTGGCAATGAATAATCCCTGTGATAATTTATTTGGCAATACTTTGACATTGCCTCTGTTATTGTGTTGTCAACATTATTGATGTCAGCTGAGCTACCCAAATATGCACTTTCTTGGGTTAGACATTTGGCAACATGTTTTTCCTCAGGACCAGATACAAACAGTAATGGGCACTTTCATTTGCTTCACCAATATTATTTTTAAGTGTTGTTGATTGTGCATTGAAAGAATCGAACCTATCACTGACTCTCAATTTCACCTCTGACTCTCAAAATCTTATCTTCCACATGTCAAAAGGAGTCAAAATCAAATTTTCTATCATTAACTTGCAACTCCCGGGACTTGAAAGGGCTATTCAGTTTTGATTAAGTCTGAGCAACACACACAAAATGCTGGGGTAACTCAGCAGGGCAGGCGGCATCTCTGGAAATGAGTAAATAGGCAACATTTCAGGCTGAAACCTTTTGGATTTCCAGCATCTACAGATTTTCTCATGTTTGTTGATTACGCCTATAACCACTTTGTGGAAGACAAACAGGTTACAGCTTGATTGAAAATCTTCAGCCCAGTTGGACAAAGAATCCTGTAAGAGATTCCAGCAGCTATGTCACCCTAGCAGCTAGAAGTCATATAATTTGAGCATTCTATCAATGTCTTGAGACCCTTAAGTGTTGTTAGTGTAACCTAACTTAAAATATACAGTGCATGTAGAATTTCACCATTTGAGGCTTTCTTAGTCAGACGGGATGTGAACTATCCTGGGCATCATATATGCTTTAAAAATGTTTAAAAACAATCATACTTCCTTTGGCGAAACAGTTGCTGCTGTTTTCTCTATACTAATGACTTCAATTCTCCAAAGTGCTTTAGGCCACCCTAAAGTCATGAATGTTACTCTGTTTTCTTATCTTTCATCAAATAATGAACATGCAAGCGTGATGAAAGAGTTGTTATTTTAGACACCAACTGCATAGCATAAGTTTTAACATAGACATTTCCAACGAGCATGTAGAACACAGAACAGTATAGGCCCTTCAGCCCACAACCTTGTGACTTCCTCTTAACCTACTCCAAGATCAAATTAATGATCCTCCCACACAGCCCATTATTTTCCTTTCATCCATGTGCCTCAAAGTCTCTTAAATCTCCCCAGTATATCCACCTCTTAACACAACCATGACAATACATACCACACACTTAAAACAAAACTTACCTCTGACATCACCCTCTCCTTTTAGCCATTTCCACCCTGGTTAAAAAAAAAGCATAGGTGGTTCACTCTGATCTATGTTTCTCATTTTGTGCACCTGTCACATTACCTGTTATCCTCCTTCACTGCAAAGGGAAAAAAATCTAGCTTGTTCAACCTTTCCTCCTAAGACATGCTCTCTAAACCAAAAGATAATCCTGGTGAATCTCCAATGCAGGGGGTTCCTAACACAGGGTCCTCTGACCCCTCTGTTAATAGTAGGGGTCCATGGCATAAAAAAGGTTTGGAGCCTATGCTCTACTGAGATGACCAGAACTGAACTCAATATTCCACGTGTAGTCTTAACAAGTCTTAACATTACCTCACAGCTATTGCATTCAATCCTAACTAATGCTGACACACTACATGCCTTCCCAACCACCCCATCGACTTGCATGGCAAATTTAATCTATGGACATGGACCCCAAGATCCTTCTGTTCCTCTGCACGAAGGATCCTGTCATTAATCCCATCCCCTACCCTCAGGCTCAACCTTCTTAAGTGTAGGGTTTTTTAATTGAACTCTACCTGCCAGTTCTGCATCCTATCAATGAACTGTTGTAACCTACACTGCAATTTTCTACATTATCCATACAACCACCGACCTTCATGTCATCTGCAAATTTACTGAGCCACCCTTTCACTTCCTCACCCGTCTTTTTTAAAAATCACAATTAGCAGGGGTACCAAAAAAAGTCACTGTGGACCACTGGTCACTGAACTCCAGGCACAAAACGTGTCATCTACTACCACCACACACAAAATGTTGGTGGAACACAGCAGGCCGGGAAGCATCTATAAGGAGAAGCACTGTCGACGTTTTGGGCTGAGACCCTTCATCAGACATCAGTCCAGTGTGTGTTGTTTGAATTTTCAGCATCTGCAGATTTCCTCATGTTTAATCTTCTGCCACCCTTGCCTTTCGTGGGCAAGCCTATTCTGAATCCAAACAGCCGAGTTCCCCTTGATCCCGTGACTCCTGACTTTCTAAATGAGCCTACTGCAGGAAACTATGTCAATAGCCTTTCTGAAAGCCAGATACATCACACACACTCCTCTGCTTTCATCAAAATGTTTGCCAAATATATGCCATGCATTGATAGAAGCTCTTGGTGCACAATTTTTGTCATTCTGTGCTGTCTTTCCATCTGATACCCTTTGCTAATGCAGCAGCTTCAGATGAAACTATTTCAACTTCCTTCCCTTTCAAGGATTCCACAGTAGATGACATCCATAGTACAGTATTCATATACAAAAGTGTCTTGTGTGTTCATTTAGTGGATGTTGCTATTCCAGTGGTGCATTTAATAATCAACTTGCAAAGATGAATGTTCCACAAAGAACAAAAATTGAAGGTTTAGATTCTGTTTTAAACAGTTGAGAGAGTTCTAATTCACCAATTGCACTTGTAGACCTTCTGGTTTAAGGTACCTCTCTAGTGAAATAAGCTCACAAGTTCCAGGATTTAGATCCTCCAATAGTAATTGAACTCTGATAGATTTCCAAGTCCCTATAGATTGTGACTTGGGAAGAAAGCCTGCAGGAGTTTTTAAAAAAAAAATCATATTTTGCCCTTGTCCATATTGGTGGAGGAGTTTGCTGATTTGGAAGTTAGTGCAGAAAATTGCACAAGGAGCTGCATATTTCTGCAGATGACATGCAGAGTAGCTACAGGAAACCAGGTAATGCAATTTGCTTTGGGTAAAATGCAAGGAGCCGGCTAAGAAATTGTTGAAGCTGAGATCATACAGTTAATTAAAATGCATACACACACAGCTCAGTGTGTGCCTGGTGAAAGGACCACAAGACATAGAGTCTGCTCTGCCAATCATGGCTGATCCTTTTTTCTTATCTCTTCCTCAACCTCAGTTCCTGGCCTTCTCCCCGTAACCTTTGATGCCTTGTCCAATCAAAAACCTATCAATCTCTGCCTTAAATACACTTGACTTGGCCAACACAGCTGCATTTGGCAACAAATTCCACAAATTCACCACCCTTGGGCTAAATAAACTTCTCGGCATCTCTGTTTTGAAAAGGCACCCCTCTACCCTGAAGCTGTGCCCTCTTGTCATAGACTCTCCCACCATTAGAAACATCCTTTCCACATCTACTCTGTCTGGGCTTTTCAACATTCAAAAGATTTCAATGAGATCCCCCCCCCCCCCACCACCACCATCCTACTGAATTCCGGTGAGTACTGATCCAGAGTCATCAAGTGTTCGCCATATGATAACATTTTCATTTCTGAAACCACCCTTGTGCTCCTTCTCTGGACCCTCTCCAATGACAGCACATCTTCTCTAAGATGAGGGGCCCAAAACTGTTCGCAATACTCAAGGTCAGGCCTCACCAGTGCCTTGTAAAGCCTCAGCATCACATCCTTGCTCTTATATTCTAGACCTCTTTAAATGAATGCTAACATTGCATTTGCCTTCCTCGCCACTGACTCTACCTGAAAGTTAACTGTTAGGGTGTTTAGCACAAGGACTCCCAAATCACTCTGCATCTCAGATTCCTGGATTTTCTCCCCATTTAAAAAATAGTCCTCACATTTATTTCTACTACAAAAGTAATACAATAAAACAATGTATTTCATTTGCCACTTCCTTTTGCCATTCTCCTAATCTGTCTAAGTCCTTCTGCATCCTACCTGTTTCCTCAACACTACCTGCTCCTTTACCAATCTTCGTATCATCTGCAAACTTAGCAACAAAGCCATCTATTCCATCATCTAAAGCATTTATATACTGCATAAAAAGTGGTCCCAACACCGACCCCTGCAGAACAAAAAGCTCTGATGTGGCAGGAAGTTAGTCATTCACCATAGAATACTCAACATCTGAAAAGTAGTTTATATACTCCGTGGCCACTTGTTTAGTTACACCTACTCATTTGTACAAGTAGCTAATCAGCCAATTATGTTTATTTATTGAGATGCAGCTCTTTCAGCCCTTCAAGCTGCACTGCCCAGCAATACCCCAATATAACTCTTGCCTAACCACAGGACAATTTACAATGACCAATTAATGTTCTAATCAGTAGATCTTTGTACTGTGGGAAGAAACCCACATGGTCACAAGAAGAACGTACAAACTTCTTTCACACAGCAGTGATAATGAACCCTGTTCGGCTGCACTGTAGACCACTATGCTACCTTGCCACCCCATGTGGCATGGGTCAAGAGGCTCAGTTGTTGTTCAGACCAAACATCAGAATGGGGAAGAAATGTGATCTAAATGACTTTAACTGTGGTATGATTGCTGGTGCCAGATAGGGTAGTTTAAGTATCTCAGAAATTGCTGATCTCCTGAGATTTTCACGTGCAAGTCTCTGGATTTAAGAGAATGATGCAAAACAAAACAAATCCAGATAGCAGCAGTTCTGTGGATGCACTTCAAGGTTGTGTGCTTAGCCCACTGCTCTACTTTTTTACATCCATGACTGTATAGCTTAGCATAGCTTAAATATCATTTATAAATTTGTTGATGACAACTATTTTTGGCAGAATTTCAAATGAGGTGGTGGCATACAAGAGCAAGACAAATAAGCTTGTTGAGTGGTGTTGCAATAACCTTGCACTCAATGTCATTAAGACCAAGGAAGTGATTGAGGCCTTAAGTAAGAGCAAGTCAAGGGCACACACACCAGTCCTCATCGAGGGGTCAGTAGTGGAAAGGGTGAAAATCTGTCTAAGTTCCTGGATGTCAACATCTTCACACTTGAGTCAAACAGCATAGAAACAGGCCTTTTGGCCCAACCGGTCCATACTGACGAAAATGCTCCATCCAAGCCAGCAACCTTCTATACTTATCCATGTGTCTATTCATCTCTTTGTACCTGCCTCAACAACTTCCTCATTCTAACTTACCGTTTTAAAAAAAAATTGCCCTCTTGTTCCCGTTAAATCTCTTTTCTCACCTTTGTTGACTATTCATCAATAGATGCAGGTTAAGCAACTCATTATGCAACTCTCAACCAACCAAACCTCACATTTCACTGTCTCTATACAAACATCGCAACCATGTTGAACCCTGGCCAAGAACTCAAGACATTAACCCTACCGCTCCCTCTATACCAATACCCAGTCCAACCACTCCTCCAATTTATAACACAGAAACAGAGATCTTCCATTGGCCAGATGATCATTCCTTCTTCTCCTCCCCTAGCATGGGTTTCTTCTTTGCAATAGTCTCTGGAGTTCTTGCCACTAATAGTCTTCCCTCATTAATTCAAATGTTTCAATTTCATTGGCCCGGGGTCATCTGACTGACCTGTGTCAGATTCCCATTGGATGTAATCCAGAGATTATGCAACTTCCTGCCTTAGGTGACCTCTTTTGTTCTATTCAACTGTGGCTCAAACCAAGTCACAAGACACTGTCGAGTACACCAGCAGTGGAACAGGCAGCAAGTTACCTTGTAATTATTTCTCATTCTGGTAATTTCCTACAAATGAAAGCAGCTATATGAAAACATCTCAACATCTACATTATTGTGTCTGAAGATCTATCCTGGGTCTAACATATTGATGCAATTACACAAAAGGCACCACAGCAGCTGCAATTCGGAGTTTGAGGATACTTGGTATGTCACCTAAAGACTTTCACACATAACACTCTTTCATGCAGAGGACCACTGCATAGGATCAGAAAAAGCTGCAATTATAAACTCAGCCAGCTCCATTATGAGTTCTTCTAGTTTCCCCAGCATTGATTATTAGGAACCACACATCACCCAGGCCATGCCCTCTTCTCATTGCCACCATCAGGGAGGGGATGCATGACACTGAAGATACACACGTTTCAGAAACAGCTTCTTCTCCTCCAACATAGAATTTATGAATGGTCCATGGAACCATGAACAGTACCTCACTATTTACAGGAGCCTGAAGACAAAGTTTTTCAGAAAAAAACTTCCCTTTTTAATTATAATTTATAGTTTTTGAAGTGGGGAACCACTGCATAGGATCAGAAAAAACTGCAGAGTTATAAACTCAGCCAGCTCCATTATGGGTTCTTCTAGTTTCCCCAGCGTTGATCATTAGGAACCACACATCACCCAGGCCATGCCTTTTCCCATTGCCACCATCAGGGAGGGGATACAGGACACTGAAGTAGTACTCCAAAGAAAAAAGGCCGAGTTCACTCAACCTATTCTCATAAAGCATGCTCCGCAATCCAGGCAACGTCCTTCCTTTAAGTGAGGCGACCAGAACTAAGTACAGTACTCCAAGTGGGATCTGACCAGGGTCCTATATAGCTGCAACGTTACCTCTTGGCTCCTAAAATCATTCCCACAATTGATGGAGGCCAATGCACCATATGTCTTCTTAACCAGAGTCAACCTGTGCTGCAGCTTTCAGTGTCCTATGGACTCAGACCCCAAGATCCCTCTGATCCTCCACACTGCCAAGAGTTTTACCATTAATACTATATTCTGCCATCATATTTGACCTACCAAAGTGAACTACCTCACACTTAGCTGGGTTGAACTCCATCTGTCACTTCTCAGCCCAGTTTTGCATCCTATCGATGTCCCACTGTAACCTCTGACAGCCCTCCACACCCAACCTTTGTGTCATCAACAAATTTACTAACCCACCCCTCCACTTCTTCATCCAGGTCACTTATAAAAATCATGAAGAGCAGGGGTCCCACAACAGACCCAAGGTGCACCACTGGTAACCAACCTCCATGCCAAATATGACCCATCTACCACAACTACTCTTTGCCTTCTGTGGACAAGCCAGTTCTAGTTAAACAAATCAATGTCCAAAGTAAGGATCCCATATACACTACATCTACTGCTCTACCTTCATCAATGTGTTGTTACATCCTCAAAAAATTCTATCAGGCTCATAAGGCATGACCTACCTTTGACAAAGGCATGCTGACTGTTCCTAATCATATTATACCTCTCCAAATGTTCATAAATCCTGCCTCTCTGTATCTTCTCCATCAACTTGCCAACCACTGAAGTAAGACTCATTGGTCTACAATTTCCTGGGCTATCTCTACTCCCTTTCTTGAATAATGGAACATCTGCAGCCCTGCAATCCTCTGGAACCTCTCCCATCCCCATTGATGACGCAAAGATCAATGTCAGAGGCTCAGCAATCTCCTCCCTCAGTAACCTGGGGTACATCTCATCCGGTCCTGGTGACTTATCCAACTTGATGCTTTCCAAAACCTCCAGCACATCCTCTTTCTTAATATCTACATACAAAAGCTTTTCAGTCCACTGTAAGTCATCCCTACAATCACCAAAATCCTTTTCCATAGTGAATACTGAAGCAAAGTACTCATTAAGAACCTCTGCTATCTCCTCCAGTTCTATACACACTTATCCACTGTCACATTTGATTGGCCCTATTCTCTCACGTCTTATCCTCTTGCTCTTCATATACTTAAGGTTTTCCTTAACCCTATCCATCAAGGCCTTCTCATGGCCCCTTCTGGCTCTCCTAATTTCACTCTTAAGCTTCTTCCTACCAGCCTTATAATCTAGATTTCTATCATTGCCTAGTTTTTGAACCTTTCTTTTCTTCTTGACTATATTTACAACAGCCTTTGTACACCATGGTTTCGTACCTTATCATCCTTTACGTCTCATTGTAATGTACCTATTAAGAACTCCATGCAAATATCCCCTGAACATCTCCTTGAGACCAACTGTTCCCAATTTATGCTTCCAAGTTCCTGCCTGATAGCCTCATATTTCCTCTTACTCCAATTAAATGCTTTCCTAACTTGTCTGTTCCTATCCCTCTCCAATGCTACGGTAAAAGAGATAGAATTATCTCCTATGACTATCTCCAAAATGCCCTCTCACTGAGAGATCTGACACCTGACCAGGTTCATTTCCCAATACCAGATCAAGAACAGCCTCTCCTATTTTGGACGTATCTACATATTGTGTCAAGAAACCTTCTTGAATACACCTAATAAACTCGACGCCATCTAAGCCCCTCACTCCAGGGACATGTCAATTGATATTTCATAAATTAAAATCTCCCACCACGACAACCCTGTTATTACCCCTTTCCAGAATCTGTCTCCCTATCTGCTTCTCAATGTCCATGTTACTGTTGGGTGGTCTATAGAAAGAACAATAGGGTTATTGACCCCTTCCTGTTCCTAACTTCCACCCACAGAGACTCTGTAAACAAGTTGATGGTACTTGAGGGATTGCATCCATACACAAGAGTTCAAATAATAAATAAATTACTTAAACTTATGTAGCATATTTTCTCAACTTATCTAAAACAATCCAGTCAGTCAACTCATTTTAAAACACACAATATTGTATCATAAATCCAATACAAACTGGATTAATCTCGAGCCAACTCTGATGAAAAACATCTCAACCAAAAACTTATCCGAAAATACTTCAAACATATGGCAGCAGGTCAACGTCCATTCTGAGATGCATATTAAAACCATTGGCACAAAAATATTTTAGTAGCTGGAAATGCTATGATGATTAACTAGTTACCCAAGATTCAATTGGCAATTGTTAATCACTCATTTGTATGACTGCAGGTTGGGATACTTCTGAAGCTTGTTCCACAGGCGAATCGAATAGCTAAAGCTACATTGTGACAATTGACATAATAATGCCCACTTCATAAAACATGACTGAAATAATCAATTATTTATAGTTCTTATTGCTTCTAAGTTTTATTATCTGGCATGTTCCTAATTTAACATTTAGAAATGTGATAACTATCTCTAGGTACAAGATTAGCCATGAAGGACATTAATGATTTTAAGAATTTGGAAATAGACTATTTTATCTAGGAATGTGATCAGAAACCTTGCAGGTGGTGAACAGGTGAAATGTCCACCCATAAAACCCAAATCACAAAGTACATCAATAATGACATACACATCCTGAGAAAAATACCCCACTCAGTGCTTGGTGCTGGTGTTCTATGCCAGGCAATGGATGAACTTGCAAAGTTTTATGGGGGAAACCTTCATGAAAGGAGCTGTCATGCCAAGATCAGTAGAGACTATAAATAGCTGAAAACAAAAATAAAAAGAAAATCATATGTTAAAATCCTTCTCTGAGCAAGACTTTGAATAGAAGGGCCCCAGAGAATGATAGGGCAGCATTCTCGGACAAATGTCCCAATATTAAAATATGGGAACCCTGAAAATGTTTAAGTTTCACCTTCAAGGAAAGCCAACTCCTTTTAATTCCTGTAATATCAATTAGACACTGCTGCAAAGGCATAGTGACGTGGTAGAATATTTATTTGGTACAGTAGCACCACTGCACAGCGAACACGCACCTGTATATTTATAATGGCATTGTACCATATTTTGACCCATTAACTAAATTGGAATTAGTGTGACTGACACAAGGTCAAGTAAAAATGAGCACTGGAACACTATGTGGACCACAATCATCTTATATACACACGCACACATACACACACATAATCCAGTCTATTTTAAAGTGTAATGTGAATGCAGTATTGAAGAGGTGCACTTTCCACATAGAACATCCTAAGCTTTGTTGAAGAGGACATTCTGATTTAAAATGCACTATTTTCCCCAAAGCGTTACAGTTGTAAATGTTAATTAAAATTAATCTAGACACCATCAAAATCCCATCTCCCCTCTATTCAACTTTAGAAAAATACTGAAGGAAAGGGAAAGAGGTTTTGATGGATGAAGGTATTTCTGTCCCAAGCACCCATATGGCAGGCTGTCACGATTCTTGTATTCGCATTCATTCAACATTTGCAACAAAAGCAGAACAAAAAAAAAACCCACGCTGTATGGCACAATTTTCATGTTTTCCCTCTAGCACATATTTATCAATTTCAGTTTAACAAGAATAAAACTACAACCTGTTTTCTTTAGATTCCCAACATTTAAAAACAGGTTACTTCTACGAGTGAATTTTCTTGCATTTTTAAACAGATTAGAATTCAGCAGCATTGTAAAATATTGGCTTTTAACCTTCAAAATCTAATTATGATGCAAGTGCTGAAGCACAATTTTTTTCTGAACACAAAGGCAATTTACAGATGCAGTTAACATTGCAATCCTGCAACGAGTGGCAGAAGTCCAACCAAGATACACTGTTGCTGCAAACCAGTTTCCGTCCGCTCAGTTGCTTGTTATAGGAAAGCGCACGTCAATCAGAAAGTACATCTTCAAGCAATATTTCTTTTGCTATCTACAGTGCTCAAACTATGTGTGTAAAAATAAATCTACAAAATAAAGTTAAATGTTATATCCAGTAACCAGATAAAACAACATTCAGTTAATGTTATTACAGACGTTTCTTTCCTCTCAAATACTGTAGCAAAGTTCCGATGACTTGATCTCCTCATGCAGCTTCTGTGGGCTTTACTCAAATGCGTTGATGGTTTATTCCAATAATCATGATTACATTCTATGTCCTTTTGTCAACCTGCAGATGCCCGATAGCCCAGGCACGTGGGAAACAATGCAGTGATGAAAAATCTGAAGTTTGTGATCCACTGAAAGTGCTTGCACACACCCCAGAGGGGAAAATACAAATCACAACTACTTGTATATAAACGCAACAGAGATTCAGAATTTTCAAAATAATTTCTGCTTTTTTTATCCAGTTACTTCTACTTGGAATTGGTTACAAATCCTGACACAGTAATTTAACAACAAACAGTCCACCCGAACCCCCGGGCTGATATAGCTCTTGCAAGACTGAGTTACAAGAGCCACAGCACTATATTGGCATTCATTGTCCCAGTAAAGTGACACATTATTGCATTGTAAGATTTTGTGTGGTCAGTTTGTCATGAATGCTCAGTACACTGCAATCATTCAGAAATATTACAACAGATCCCAATCTGGTCAAGTTAAGAGCATGGAGAGTGAGGATGAGACTTGAGTAATAAAGGGAGGGACTTCGATCAGGCCGTTGTGATATCTTCTCAAAAGAGTAACACTGATTAGGGCAAGATTATATAGCTTCAATAGTAGTCACAATTGTAAAATGCTAATACCAAGCTCATTACCTTCCTTACCACCCCCAACTGCACTGAGAAACTCTGGAATACAATATATAATGCATCTGGAGTCAGAGGAGGGGCTGAAGAACTGTAGTAATAATAATTATTACAGGTGATAAGCACCAGAGCAGATATCTCCAACCTGCAAAAGGTGCCTTATCACTCTGCTCAAAAAGTTAGAAGAAAAACACATCAACTCTGAACCTTATCAAATGACTGCAACAATTTTACTTAAAAATTCAATAATTTCATTGATTAAATTTTCAAAAACATGTAGGTCACAAGTAATTTGGGGTAGAAGATATCCAACAAAAAGTGGACAATTTTCTTTCACGCCTCCGAGGTTAAGTTTTCTATGTGCATTGGTCTTGCCAAAAGATTTGATGATTCAGTTCGATCACAATGAAACCAAGAGTTTATGAGTTCAGGTGAAATTTTGTTAAACTGAGATTGTGTTTTACTCATTAATTTTTAAACAAAACAGAGACTTGCAACTTTAGCAATTTATTTTCTTTAAACAGATTACCTATCAAGTCTAAATGCATTTCACAACTAAATTAGTTATTCCTAAGACTGCAAGATAACAATTAGCTCCATTTAATTATGTAAATATACATGGGCATAGGTTTGTTTTCAAAAAGAGAGGCATTGCCAGATTTGTATTGACATCTACAACCTTCTAACACATTTGGTTTTGGTCGGAAATTCAATAGATATGTTTTTTTATGATTTCTATTTTAATCATCAGGGCTGAAGCTATAGGACCAGTAATTCATACACACAAAGGTCTAGGTGGATCCATGAGCTTTAAGAGACACACGCCTCTGATTCTCTATGATCGGACATTGCCAGGAGGCTCAGCAGTATCCAACAGAATCAGCAAAGTGCAGTACTGAATGGACTGGATATCCAAGTGTATTAAGGAGGCAGTAAATCAAACAGTAAAAAAATGTTTAAGACTGGATTGCAACTGGTGTAAATTTTAACCCTTTGAGCAAATTTTTTGTTAGTTCCATCTTCAACCAATCGATGGTGTTGATATTTTGCTGCAAACACGTTGCTAAATGTCGACTTCTTACAGATGGATGTATATAAGAATGAGGTTGCTAAATGCAAACCAAGACAGACCAATGAAACTACAAGTCATATGACATGCAGTGTACCACAAAAGATCCTTGGGGCATTTTACCACTTTTATTAAAAAGTCTTAAGTTTTGCACAGGTCCGAAATTCAGACAAGTTACTGCAGTTTGAAAAGCAGATCGTGGACCTAGTTAGTGGAGTTCTGATACTCCATGCCCAGAAATGCTATAAAATTATACTGGTAGGAGAGGGGTTTCAAATATTTACTGCAAAACAGTAACATATACAATGCATTGCAGTATCATTGTGCTAATGAACCATCTGCAGCAATGGAATGTGAGTTTAGAAAGGAAAGCACGAGTGTTAACATCACACACACTTGTGGCACTCATTATGGGGACAGGGGATTTCATTATAATTTGTTCAGAACAAACTAAATGAGCAATACTAAGAATATACCAAAATTAGGGCCAAATATCCAAAATGGCTGCTAACTTGCATTGCTAAAACATTTTAGTAATAATTTCAGTATATTAAGCCAAAATACTACTCCAATGATTACGTTAGATCATTCACACCCCACAAAAGTAAATTAAGATACCACAGTGCTTCCTATAACTTTCATTTTAGTTTTCTTTGAAATTGAAGTCCCGTAAGAGGAATTGGTGATGATCTTCGCTGCTTATTTACATGAGGTGTGTTTAGAAGAGACAAGTATCTCAACAAAATTTGATATATCGAGAGGAAGCTGTTTCTTGTTCCCATATTGAAACCAAATTGGATTATCCACAAATGCACACTGACCACCCCCAACCCATTCCCCAAACAAGGGATACACAAGAGCCACACAAAAAAAAACAAGTGACTGGAAATATCTTTTGTCTATTTTCACATATGTACCAATGATCACTGCTTTTAGAGTCTGACACCACTCCAAATTTGCATTTCCAAGCAGCTCACGGACAACCAGTTTAATGGGTGAATAAAACAAAATAATGCATACATACCTCCTAAAATGTTATTTCCTTGACTGGAACTGGTTTGGGGGTCACTGATGTTCACAAAGCAAACAACACTGCTCTGCTTTTTACTAATATGTATATGGGTACCACCACTGTAATAGCATTGTAATGTATGGCCACTGCATTAAACACAAGTTTCTGCATATAAACATGCACAATGCAAATAAGCCCCAGCACTCACTGAGGTACAGAAAGTGCCTCATCACTCTAGCATCCAGGTGCATGAGTGAGCTTGCCCAATCATTCAGTCTGACCCAATGGATCTGAAAAGGCAGATGAAAACACCATGTGGTAAAATGCACAGTGGAAAGAAGAAATAATGCACCTAATTGGATGATGAATGTGTAACCAGGGCCTGTTTAATAAAATGTAGTCAAACACAGTATTTACTCAACTGCCATCTCACTAATCACCAGCAGCAGCCTCGCTTCTAAACAATTTCCTTAAAACAAAAAAACACCCACAAATTTTCCTTCCCCACCCTACCAAAAAAGGCTGAACCCATTTGCTGATTCAATGGGTCCCCACTTCCCTTTAACTGCTTTAAATAAAAGGCAACTGGAAAAAAAACAGTAGAATCAATGGGAAATGAGCATATAAAGTGGTCGATACGTGGCATTAATGATATTCGTGCTGCCTGTTGTTTTTGTGGAAGCATTCTCAAAGCTGTTAAAAACTTCTCAGTCCACGAGTCTGAAACCAATTCAAACTCCAAAAACAGTTGCATTATCCAAAGTAACTTTATGATGTGCTGTGCTTGGGACAAAGACAGGAGAGGAAAGCCCATGGTTCACTTGGTTTGTCCAAGCAAGAAATGTGTTTTAAAAAAAGTAAAGAGGAACAAATTAGCTTTCAAGATACTCTTAAATAACAGCAGTTTAACCAGAGTACTTTGAAAAGCACAGTATAAATTTAATGTTGTGCTTCCAGTATTTAATGTTTCCAATGTGTTTCAGGTCAGAGATGAGCTCCCTTAGCATAGCCAATTCTGGCCACTTGGATTTTAGATGGCAAAGTTTCAAATCGCATTGCTGGTAAAAAGACTTGAATGAAAAAAAAAACCTGATTATTTCAAAATAAATTATTTCCGAGTTACTAAGTTATGGCAGCAGACAATGCTTCCAGAATTTGACATCGTCTGCTCAAACTTCACTCAAAAACCTTTGGGGGAAGAAATGTGGTAACACTGAACAAGTGCTCTCGTGTAGGCAACAATTTTTGACAGAGGCATTACATATGGCCTAGGTAGGACTAAAAGAGGTATACTGTCTCTAAGTTTGTAACATACAAAACACAAAAGAAAAATTTCTCAAGTAAAAATCAGCCATTTTTTTTCCTTTTCAAAATGATTGAACTGAAGAGAATCCATAAGCAACTGCTCAGACGTGACAAGCTCAGCTGGTTCCCCGTGCTTCCAAGGAGGAGTGAGGTGGAAGGGAGGGGCAGAAAAGGGGTGACCAGGCTGTTGCCAGGGTTACAAGTAGTCAGGAGGGCGACATCAAGGCTGGGCCCCAGCAGTGGCAGGAACCGGCGTCCCGAGGGTATTGGTAGCAGAGATGACTGGCGAGCCAGCTAGGGGTCCCAGTGGTGAAGAGGTTGGCATTGCAGATATCCCTGTACAAGAAGCATATTGAATAAAATTAACCTCACAAAGGAACAGAAGCTTTTTGTGCAGATTTAAACTGAATGGATGTCTCTCAAGTTGCTAATGGCACTGGAACTGACCTGACATCATACTGGCTGAGCTGATTGGAGTGCTGCCTGTTGGCATGTTACCACAGGAGCCCATTCGGGATTGGTCTTTCACAATTGGGTCTGTAGGATAAAGCAGAATCAAAACTTGGTATAAGCATTCATGATTTATACAGAATTTTACTGAAAAGACATGATCAGCTTTGAAGTTAAGTCTAATTCAAAACTATTATAAAAGTCTTTAAAAAAAAAATCTATTCCTCATTTCCAGTACAGAGGCAAAGAGAAAACTCGTATTCGCTTATTTATCATAGTAAATCGAAACACACAGAGAGATGCGCTGTTTGTGTTAACAACCAACACAACCTAAGGATGTGCTAGGGGCACCACACATGGAATATCCACAATGTTCAAGGAACAACACAAGCAACAACAACAGGACAGCAGCAACAAAACAATCTCCTCCTCCCCCCCCCCCCCACCACACACACACAACAGCCCTACTACCCCAGGACAGGCCACATCCGGGCCTCCAACCTCCACTGCTTTTACGAAACATGCATTAAGATCACTCCTATGTTCTCACTCATCCTCAGCAACAGAACTCACTTTCATCCTACGCCTCAGTGGCTTAAAGTCAAACAGAATAGGGGAAAGGTGTCCTTCCCACTAGAATTTGGAACAATCCCAGTAAGCAGAGTGAACAGGACTTACAAAAATATGGATGTTCCATAGCTTCCCTTGCTGTTAGGCGTGTTTGATGATCATATCGTAGCAGCTTATCCAAGAAATCCAGTGCTTCTGAACTGACAAGATGCTGATTCTCACTGTGGACAAAGCGTTCCCATCTTTTACGGGAATGTCTGAAACATAAAGAATGGTGTATTCAATTTTTGTCTTACAATTATGAAACAAATTTTGTCTGGATGTTCTTGTGAGGCACTACATAAATTTCTTTTTAGTGAATAATTAATTGTTTCATTTTAAACACAAACAAAAGGGATGTTTACTAACCTGCCCAGGATGTCATTAAACCGAGGGTCCAGCTCAATGTTGTACTTGTCAATGTAGTCATATAGGTCTTCTGTGCCTAGCACTTTAGCTATTCTGACCAACTTCAGTGACAGAGGAAAATAAATAGAAATAATTTGGAGGAAAGAAGATTATACAGCAAGTCAGATCACAAGTTTTAATTATTAATTAACCAATTATTATTTTCTTTATAAAAAACAATGTTATCATTAAGAAACACACTGAAGGGATGCAACAATTTTGATATCAAACTAATATCTTTTCTGACCATGCAATCAGAGACATAAACCTATTTTCCATAATATATTACCAGTTGTGCTTTGTAACTTAAGTCATTGCTTCAATAGTTCTAACAGTGCACTCTTGCATACTCAGTGTAACACCATTCACTCATTGGTGTTAAAGCTGCAATCTTTTGAACGTGTTGCAATTTCTAAGGTGTGCCTGTATTCTAAGTATTAAGTCTTGAGGCAGTCCCAATGTAGGTTGAAACGTTGAACAGAGTAAGCAAATCCACCATAACTATAGTTAATCATGGGTTTGTCAGTGAAGTCACATCCTGATTTAGTTTAATTGATTTTACGATATAATATTAAACCTGTGAGGACAATTTGAATTATAATGATTCATGAAATAATAATTTTATGTATACAGGTTTCCCCCACTATCCGAAGGTAGAGGTTCCTAAGAAACTGTTTGGAAGCCGTAATGTCGTAAAGTGAAGAAGCAATTAATATTAACTTATATGGGAAAAATTTTTGAGCATTCTCAGACCCAAAAAAATAACCTACCAAATCATACCAAATAGCACATAAAACCAAAAATAACACAAACATATAGTAAAAGCAGGAATGATATAAGTATACAGCCTATATAAGGTAGAAATATTGTATGTACGGTATAGTTTCACTTAACAGAATTGGGAAGACAGCGAGCCAAAATCGATTTGGAGAAAAAAAATCAACACATACACGCATGCGCACACAACTGCCCGCACAAGGCTTCACAGTCATGGTAGTCTTTCTCAAGTAAACACAAATAAAATGGGCGTCTTTTTATCATAAAAGCCAAAATCCTCTTTGGTTAGCGAAAACAGGTACTAATGTAGGTCTTTAGTGACAGCGAGCTGTCGTAAAGCGAATGTTCGAAAAACGGGCCACCTGTATATATAAACCCTTCCTACAGAACCGGAACATGTAAAATGGAGGATGCCCTGAAGTGACAATTTAGACAAGGGTAACCCCTCCCCCCATAATTTAAGAACAACTAGATACTGCTGTTTATTTGGGAGGAAGGAGATGGAATTGGGGGTGTGGGGCAGAAGAGAGATAGTTACACTTCCTTTTAGACAGGTCAACTACAATTGACAGATTGTCTTGTTCATCCATATCTATTTTCCAGCCCTTCCTCAGTAAAGGACTTTATGGACATCAGTCCAAAACACTTTTTCTCCACCTGCAGGTTAAGATGTTTTCTACACCCAACTTGGATTTTAAAATCTTCAATGTGTCACATTCTTTTAGCGAAGTTTTAGGGAGGTTAGACTAAAGTATCAAGGTAAAGGAAGATTTGGTTTCCAGTGATAGACAGGAGAGGCAGAGCTTTTGTCAGTGAACAAATGAACAATAGTTAAGAATGCCAGTGGGTATAAAAGGCAGCAAAAAATACTGTCTGTATCCTTTATGAACACTTGTAACTTACAAGAACCTAGTGACATATTTCATGGAACTATTTATATAATTTTTATATACAATGTATAACTAAACTCCAGAGTATATAATTTATGTTCACAACCTAATAACACACTATAATTATGTCAGATGTTACAATATCAGAAATTCTGTACCTTATTAATCATAATGTCACACTAATCATTCCTCTGCACTGGAGTTTTAATTTTTAGTCTGAATATAACACCATGTACCGTAGAACAATCAAATTATCTCAAATTGAAAGCAAGGAAATTCCATTAAAGGAAATAGGCACCTGATGTGGCCTCATGAACCACAGAGTGGGTAAATAAATATTAGGATACTGATCAACTAGTATTTTATTAAATTATCTGTTGAGACCAAGATTAACCAATTTCAACACTACTTTCCTGGTTGGGGTTAGCTGCAGTGAATGAAATGATCTTTTATAAAAGAGAAATAGATCACTCTGTGAACTTTCATTAATACAAAGTGCATTGTCTTCTAACTAGGAGCTTGTGGTTAATTACCCCAACCTGACGGAGATCAACACTACAAGTTCTACCAATACTAATTTGGTAATCTTGATTATTCAACAAAGATGAATGCACATGGGCTGAATGTAAAGCCATTAATGGTCAGGTGTTAGACCCAATCAACAGCATATGGTAGTAGTCAGAAGACACATTTTTCAAAATAGGACCTTGTAAAAAGTGGATGTTCTTACCTGATCATAATTGTCATGGCCATGGAAAAATGGCTCTTTTCTGAATATCATGCTAGCAAGCATACAACCTAAACTCCACATGTCTAGACTGTAATCATACATCTGCAATAAACCAAGCAAAATAATTTTTACCACAATGATAATTATAGAGTACTATTTGAAAAATTGAAACAAAAAACTTATTAACTCACTTCCAAAAGAATTTCAGGGTATGATCATTGTGCAAAATATATTGTCTTGAAGTGGAAAGTGAACAATATTGTTCAGGATTTTTTCCTGAACAATAATTTGATTCATGCATTACGACAATTAGCCTGGGGTCAAGTGCTAAAATGCATCCTGGAGGAAAATGATTGCCAAAGTTCTGAAGCACAGAGAATTCCAAATTAACAAATTTTCCACCCATCATTCAGCTACTATCTTTTCTTAACATCTCCTTTTGGAGTTACTGCATTTTATTAGAGGCTGGTAGCATTGGATTTATTCTGGTATAACATTTAATTAAAGATCACCCTGAGTTACGAACACTCAACTTCTAGACACCCATATAAACTAACTTTTCACTGTTCCAGTCAGTCAGAATCAGGTTTAATATTGCTGAGATATGTTGTTCCTCTGCAGCAGCAGTAAAAAACACCATACATTACAATAAGTATCATACAGTGGTGCTAGAAAGTTTGTGAACACTGTAGAATTTACTTTATTTCTGCTTAAATATGACTAAAACATGATCAGATATTCATGTTAGTACTAAAAATAGACAAAGAGAACTTAACTAAATAAATAACAAAAAACAATGTTCATTTACTTATTGAGAAAAATGATCCAATATTACATGTACTTGTTGGAAAAAAATGTGTGAACCTTTGGTTTCAGTAATTGGTGTGACCACCTTGTACAGCAACAACTTTAATCAAACGTTTCCTGTAACTGATCAGTCCTGCACATCAGCTTGGAGGAATTTTAGGCTATTCCTCCTTCCAAAACTGCTTCAACTCTGGGATGTTGGTGGGCTTCCTTGCGTGAATTGCTTGCTTCAGGTCCTTCCACAACATTTCTATTGGATTAAGGTCAGGACTTTGACTCAGCCATTCCAAAACATAAATTTTCTCCTTTTTAAACCATTCTGTTGTTAATTTACTTATCTTTCAGATCATTGTCTTGTTGTATTATCCAACTTCTATTAAGCTTCAGGTGATGGACTGCTACCCTGACATTCTCCTGCAAAGTGTTTTGATACAGTTTTGAATTCTTTGCTCCTTCAATGATTGCAGCAAAGCAGTCCCAGACCATAATGCTCATTCCACCATGCCCCTTTTTCCTCCAAACATAGCATTGTGCGTTTCTGCCAAAAAGTTAATATTTTCCTGAACAACAATTTGATTCAAGCATTACAACAATTAGCCTGGGTACAGAGATGTCAGGGGTAAGTACTTTTTTTTAAAAAAACGCAGAGTGGTGAGTGTGTGGAATGGGCTGCCGGCAATGGTGGTGGAGGCGGATACGATAGGGTCTTTTAAAAGACTCCTGGTCAAGGTACATGGAGATCAGAAAAACAGAGGGCTATGGGTAACCCCAGGTAATTTCTAAGATAAGGACATGTTCGGCGCAGCTTTGTGGGCCGAAGGGCCTGTATCGTGCTGTAAGTTTTCTTTGTTTCTATTTCCATGTTTTGTCTTATCTGTTCACAGAACATGGTCAAAGAAACGTTGTAGAACATCTAGGTGATCTGCAAAGTTGAGACATGCAGCAATATTGTTTTTGGGAGAGCAGTGGTTTCCTTGCATGACAACCATTCTTGTTCAATGTTTTTCTTAAAGTGGACACATGAACAAGTTCCAGAGATTTCTGCAGGTCTTTTGCTGTTACCTTTGGGTTCTTTTTCACCTCTTGCACTTGTTCTGCTCTTGCTGTGATCTTTGCAGGATGCCCACTCTTAGGGAGAGTAGCAATAGTACTGAGTTTCCTCCAGTTGGAAACAATTTCTCTTAGTGTGGACTGATGAACACTCAGGTCTTTAGAAATGCTTTTGTAGCCTTTTCCAGCTTCATGCATTGCTACAATTCTTCTTCTAAGGTCCTCTAAAAGTTGTTTTGATTGAGGCATGGTGCACATAAAAGGATCTTATTTGAAAAGAGCAGGCTCTGTCAGTAACCTGACTTCGTATGTCTTAACATACCGTAAATTCTGTTGTATAAGCCGACCTGGAGTATTAGCCAACCCCCTCATTTTCAAGGTTAAAAAAGTGACTTTTTCATGTTACCTTTGTATAAGCCGACCCCTTTTGTAGAGGTTTTTGATTTAGCCAGAAAAGATCACAAGATCTCACATGCCGGTGCTCAGCTTTGCCAGATCCTGGACCTGAAAATTTTGTAAACCAGTACCTGCTAATAGGTATACATATTGTAGGGCATTATAAGCGAATTCTTAATAAATAAATCAGGGAGTGAAGTTTTGGATTAGGTGCCCAATGGTAAAGAATCCTCTGAAATGTAACCCCCATGAAACCATTTAGCGCCCATCGTAATCTCGTTAAAACATAACATAGGGTGGCGGGATCAGTACGTGTATGTACTCAGTATTGAGTTTGTGACCACCATCTACAGAAGATTAAAACGAATGAGATATGATGCTGGCTTCAAGCTGAAGGTTGTAGATCTTGCTAAAGGAACGAATAATTCTGCAGCTGCTAAGAAGTTTAGTGTAAATGAGAAACAAGTGAGAGAATGGAGAAAAGCAGAGGACACGCTGAGGGAAATGCCAAAGATGAAATGTGCAAACCGCGGGAAAAGATGCCAGTGTCCAGAACACGAAGAAAAAGCTTTAGAGTGGGTGAAGCACCAGCGATCGTCTGGATACTGTTACCAGAGAAATGATTTGAGTTTAAGTATTGGAATGGGCCGAGAAACACTGTGAGGTCAGCTTCACGAAGTTGGTGCACCCGATTTATGAATAGACACGATTTTGTGTTGAGACGAAAAAACAAAGATTGCTTAGAAAATTCCCGCAGGGTGTTGTTTACGTTCAAGAACGCGACTGGATGGACAAAGCGGGTTGCTTGAAGTGGGTTGAGGTGTGGCGTCGACGTCCAGAAGGTTTCAGGAAGGAAAAGTCACTACTTGTCTGGGACATGTTCAAAGTGCACTTGTCAGGTGAGACAAAAGCAACATCAAAAGCTGAAAATACGGACACTACCGTCATCCCTGGTGGTTTGACATCCATGCTCCAGCCACTAGATGTGAGTTTAAACAAACCATTCAAAGAATTCATGCGTCGACAGTGGAATTAATTTGACTCAAAAACAGCCAATAAATATGACCCGTCTTCTGTGTATTCATTTTTCCAAAGATGACACCCTCTGTATAAGCCGACCCCCTAATTTTAGGACCAAAATCTCGGCTTATACACTGGAATTTACAGTATGGACAGGGCATCTCTACAATCCACACCTCCAATCTCACCTCAGTGACTGGAACACTTGACCCCAAATAGCTTTTGTAGAAGGTACTACCGCAGAGGCTCACATACTTTTTCCAACAAGTACATGTAATATTGGATCTTTTTCTCAATAAATGAATGAATATAATTTTTGTGTTATTTATTTAAATGAGCCCTCTTTATCTAGCTTTAGGACACATTAAGATCTGATCACATTTTAGGTTATATTTAAGCAGAAATAGAGAAAATTCTACAGGGTTCACAAACTTTCTAATGCCACTGTATATACATACACACAAAAATTAAATTAAATAAGTAGTGCAAAAAGAGTATAAATAGTGGCATAGTATTCATGGGTTGATTCATTGCAGGCTCAGGTGGAGGGGAAGAAGCTGTTGCTAAACTGTTAAGTGTGCGTTTTTAGGCTTCTGTACCTCCTCTTTGATGGTAGTAATAAAATGGGAGTATGTCCAAAGTGATGGGGGACCTGAAGGGACTTCTTGAGGCACCGTCTTTTAAAGGTGTCGTCAATGGTGGACAGGCTAGTGCCCACGATGAAGCTAGCAGACTTCGCAGCCCTCTGCAGCTTTTAAATGATCCTGTGTAGTGGCCCCTCCATACCAACGTTAATCATTATTATTCATTGTAAAATGAAGAAGCACATAAACCTCGTAGAATACTTAAAACTCTCAGAATACAGTCAGCCCTCCTTATCTGCGGGTTCCGCATGCGCGGATTCAACCAACCACGGATGGGGAAAACCCGGAAGTTCTCTCTCCAGCACTTGTTGTTTGAGCATGTACAGACTTTTTTTCTTGTCATTATTCCTTAAACAATACAGTATAACAACTATTTAAATAGCAGTTACATTGTATTGGGTATTATAAGTAATCTAGAGATGATTTAAAGTATACTGGAGGACATGCAAAAGTTACCACAGTTCGGGAATCGAAAAAAAACCTGGAAGTTCTCTAAGTCAGAACAGGTACATCTGGTATTAATTAGCGTCAGTCAAATGTTTGTCTTAGTATACAGCATATATTTTATCTTTCTATGCATATAAAACACTTAAGAAACCTAAAGTCCACCGCACTGAGACAGGTTAAATAAGCTCCGGTGCTCTGCTAAGTCCTAAAGTCCACCGACTTGAGCACCCAGAACCAATCCCCCGCGGATAAGGAGGGCAGACTGTACTTTAAGTTTAACTAGATAAATCAACTGTACAATCAGACTGTTTTAATCATCTATTTTAATCATCCCATGATCTTTATTTTCTACCACTGATGAAATCAGTGGCATGTGATATATCTAGTATGCAGAGACTACAGTGTTAAGTTTTCTGTTATAATCACACTAGCTCACATGATATTTGTGGAATAGAATGCAAGTTCACCCACAAGGTGGCCCAAGTTGAACTAAAACTTGAAGAATCTGAAGATTTTTGCACTATGTTTCACATCTACAGTTTACATATCAAAATTGTCATTTTAAACAAAAGCAAAATAAAGAAGCTACAAATATGACAAATAAAATTGCTGTAAGTACTATGAAGGTCAGCAGCTGCAGTGTTTTGATGTCAGGTCATTGACCCAAATCTTAATTTTTGTTTCTCTTTTTGGATTGTCTGACAATTTTTATTTATTTCATACCAAAGTCATTTACTTATATAATAAAGAGCAAAATGGTTACAATCCAACAAAAATTATGGTCAGTGTAAATTAATTCAGGAGAGCAGTATTGACGTTTCAATATGTTGTTTGTTCACACCTGATAATCTACAAGTAGTTCGGGTCCCTTGAAGTACCTGGAGGCCACTCGAACATTGTACTCCTGGCCAGGGTGGTAGAATTCTGCCAGACCCCAATCTATCAGCCGCAACTGGTCAAAGAAAAAACAAATCACAGATTGTTGCAGAAGGCATTTTCATCAGATTAGATCAGAGCAAATCATTGAAATAATTAGAATCAAGGGATTAACATACTCCACTAGACTCTATCAAACCTCAAAACCTTTGTTTAAACCTCATCTTTTGCACAGGCATTGCAGGAACAGAGTACTCTACCCTATCAGTTTTCAAATCCAAGCTTTTAAGTGCTTTCAATGCCAGTTTACATGCACAGCATTTGTAAGCTGCTGGACCACAGGAGATAACATGGACTATTCAATCCTTTGCTCAAGTGACACCCACACAAATGCATCTGCCAGCAGGGATCAGTGGATGGCAATCAAAAGCAAAAAAAAACCTCCCACTTTTCTCTCCCGGCATTCCAAAGATCAACTACGGCATCCTTATTGATTCTCTCACCTGCAGTAACAGAGGTCTTACCTACAAAAATATACTGAAATAGAACATTACAACTATCAGAATTTAGTAAGCTCCAGCATTACCCGTGATCAGTGAGCTGTCTGACTATATTTATTAAATCTACAGCATGTTCACATCAATTATAACAATTCATCCAGAAGAATGGTTATAGTAGCACATCCACCCACTCTTAGATAGTTGAATTGGTCCTACTTCTCACTTCAACACAGGTACAGGCAACCAGCATAAATTCAATGCCAAATTTCACAAGGACAGATGCATCCAACCAGTCACCTCTGCACATTCCTCATTTATTTCTGGAAACATGCCCAAATTGTGACATTTCAATACATCAATGAACATACCAAACTCAGAATTCCCAGGTATATCTTCACATACAGAACAGTCCACCAGGAACAGAGTATTGGCAGCTGAACCAACTCTAGACTCATTACATCAGGACACACAGATAAGGAAAACTCATGTTCATTCTCCATCCTCCTTCAACTGATGAACAACCTGGAAAAACCACTAAGTATAGCAGAGACTAAGCTAGGGATAACAGTGTGTTTTAGCATAAAGTTAACAAACCAAATCTGAATTGGAATGGCAGAACTTGACATATAATTTGACCACAGCCTATACATGCATCTGTTCCAAAGAGGGAAAGACCTTGCCAGAGTTCTTACGTTGAGTCTTTTCATGAAAAGGACACCAGCTGTCATATATAGTACTCCTAAATCAAAATTCAGAGCAGAACTAGCCTCTAAAATCTAACCTATCTTGAAGTTAAAAGTACAAGGATCAGCAGCAGAACCATTTTCCACCATATCACTCAATTTTACCATTCACCCACACTTTAGGGATAAATTAAGGTGATCTATTGGTCTACCAATAGATTGGGGTGTGGGAGGAAATTGGAACCCTCCAAGCAAATCCACATGGTCACAGGGAAACGCACACAAACTGCACTCAGTTGTGGAAGCTAATATTGAACCTGGGTCACCTGAGCTGAGGAAATAGCCATGCTGCCCTTATTTTTACTATCAAGCCAAGAGAACGACCATGATGAGTGTACAAAAACATGCCAGATACAATACCAGGCATTGCTTCAAAAAAAAACTGTGCCAACCTTGTGAAACTGCAACACAGAGGAGAAAGGTGGGTGGGTGGGGTAGTGGGGAATGAAGTAAGCTAGGAGGGTGGAAGTGGAAGAGGTAAAGATCTGAAGAAAGAAGTCAACAGAAGACAGTGGGTATTTGGAAGGGGGAAGGAATAGGGAGGTGATGGGCAAGTGGAGAAGGTGTGAGAGGGGAAACAGAATGGAGAATATCAAAGAGGAGGAAGCGATGAGAAACTTTGCGGTCAGAGATGAGTCTTCAATTAATGGACTCCACAACAAGTGATTAATATTCTGATTAGATAAGCAGATTAGCATGTCACTACCTCGTGATTTCTCAAGCAAAACTTTTCCAGAATCCACAAGCCAAAATAAAATCAGAAACACACTCTTCTTGATGAATGCAACTCTCATCAATACTCAAGAAGCTTGGCACCATGCGGGACTAAACAGCTCATTTGATCAGCAGCCCAACTCTAGCTTAATCAGTCATTTCCTCAGTCACATCACAGAATGCTGACTGGCAGCAACTCATTAAGGTTTCCAAAGTACTTTGTAAAACAATAAACTCCAGCCTTGCAGGTAAGTGCAAGGGAACACTGCTTCCTTCAAGCCATAAATCATCCCTAATTGATTAGCACCACCAAACACTTCCATGCCAAAACCCTGCAACTTCCCTAACCAACAATGTCATAACACCTTCATCTGCAATGCAGCTGTGTGAAGTGGAAGTGGCAGCTGACCATCATCAGCTTCTCAAGATGTCCAATCAATACTCCCGCCAGCAACAGGAACATTTTTGCATGAGAAAAATACAGCTCTGACAGAAATTTTGTGTAACTACTTTTTATAGGTAATAGCTATTTTTGTTAGACTATATGTAGATTAATAAATCTAGTTTAAAGTTGATTTAATGGGCAGTAATAAGCCTTCCAATGAATTTTACACCAAAGAAACCATTAAAATTTATTCCTCAGAGTCCATAATTCACTGCTTTCACAAAATTATTCCTGATCCCAATAAGGAGGCATCTCCAAAGCTATTCCATAACAAATTAAAGACAACAGGTTGTCTGCATATTACTTAAAATGTTTCCTTGGCTGGTATATCAGTAAGAATTTTGATTTGTCCTAATTCCCAAACCTTTCACTCTGCCTAAAAACTCAATTCCTTCCCTAATGAAATTCCTTTACTAATCAATTAAAGTTTGAACTTGTACAAAAATTGGGACAGGAAGACACAGAATAAACATTTTGCCAATTTTCCCCACACAGATATGTATACTCTTAATTACGTCAACCATAGTTGAAATCTCATGATGTGCAAAATCAAACAAAGAAATAACACAGCAGCTTTTCTGTTACCTTTCTGTGCTCATGGTCGATCATAACGTTGTGTGGTTTTACATCTCTGTGCATGATTCCCATACTGTGACAATAATCCAGGGCCTGCAAACAGAGGTTGATTTTTAGATGAAAACAGGAGTCCCATTAAGATTTCAACCTATCAGTAACTAAATTTATTGAATTCTTCTGTCACATCAAGTATCTTGAACCACCAATTTGGGTGCATTTCCCCATACAATTGAACCAAAAAGTCCTACCCTATGTCTGGAATTTAGAAAATTAAGACCAAACAGTCACCAAGAGATCATCGAAAATCATACCCACTTTATCATAGGCCAAGTGAGCACATCTCCAAAGAGAGCTAACACAGGAAAGCATGCATCATCTAGACCATGCTCTTCTATCGCTGCTGCCATCAGGAAGTTACAGTTACAGGAATCACACCACCAGGTTCAGAAACAGTTATTACCCCTCAAACATCAGGCTCTTGAACCAGAAGGTTGTCGTGACTAATGAATACCCTGCCATGACTGAGATCTGATCACTAGGGCAGCAGGCTGTTTGCTGCACTGTTGAGTGTTTACTGTTTACTTGTGCTGTGCAATACCTGCATTTTGAATTATACTTATTAACTTATTTGCAGTAATATTTTGTTTTATGTATTGTGCGTAATGTATGTTTTGTGGGTGCACTGCGGTCCAAAGGAACATTGTTTTTTTTTAATTGCACATGTACAGTTAGATGACAATAAACTTGGAACTTGATTAAAGCAAAGAGGCATCAGAAGATGATTTCATTGAAGGCATTACCTTAAACGAAGGTTTGAATTTCTGCATGCAGATTAAAAAGAAAATGCAACTCATTCCCCAGAAAACTCTAGTGAACTTGCTTTCTACTTGTAAAGCTGCATACGAGCAGATAAACTTCTGGCAATGAGTAAAGAAAGAATTTCAAAAGAATATGGTAAAAACCATTTCTAGGAGACAATTATTCCTGAACATTACAATGTTGCAACAGAGAATGTATTTAGAGATGTGCCCTTAGAGATACTGCCCATCTGCAATTCACAATTTAAATGTTATTTCTAGAATGTCACCGATAAAGTAATTCAGCTTACAGCTGTGAAGTACAGCAGAAGTGTGAGCCAAGACTGCAGATAGTTGGCTTCTTGTAATGTAGTTTGACAGGGGGAGAATTGCTCCAGAGATCATGCTCTTTTACCATGTTTAAACAGCCTCACTTTTCAAGTGGTATTTGAGCATTGGTAAGCAATCTTTCAACTAGCAAGGGAGAACTTTAGCCAACTTCTTGAAAACTGTGACATCAAACTAACATTTGTGCATGAAAATCAACTAAAATTCCCCATATTTCTGATCAAGAGTCTTCAATCTGAAAAATTCACCCAGATCCTCTTTCCACCTATGCTGCCTGACATGTTGAGTGCTTAACATTTTTTAAAAAATTGTCTTAATGCACAACTTTGACACCCCTTGCCCTACATCAAACCAATTCATTGCTGCATGTGCTTCATACAGCATGTCAAGATCGTGAAAGCCTTTTTGTACTGAATGCTCAGGAAGGAATCTGAGTGGTTGACATCCATCATCTGAATCTGCAAATTACAATTTTGAAGAACTAGCTTGTTTAAAAGAAAGGCTGCAGTTCAGTTGATTAATTCAATGGTAAATCAATGTAATCATTCCTACTTAATATGTCCCTAAACTTTGCAGTGACATTATCTTTAGATCTTCAAAAATCGGCTGTAGATCTGTCCTGGTAATCATTTATTGATTTCTTATCAGGCCAGCAGTGATGATATCTGAATCAAAAATTCTGGTACGGAAGGAACTCTAGTTTGAATCCATAACTGAAGCAAATACCTCAAATGATCCCCTTAATACTGTAGTCAGCTGAGCGTATGCCTTCAAGGAAATAATTTATTCCGGGAGATTGACCATCAGGAGTTACTAGTTTCTGTGGTGCAAGCACTCTAGTTTTCACCCTGTTTCAAATACCTGATCTTTAAAACAAAATAATATTTTCCAACATACCTTCAAAATCTCATACATGTAGAACCTTATATCATAATCTGTTAAGGTCTGGTACAGCTGCTGTAGGGAATACATCAAAAAAATTAACATTGTCAATTCAGCTGGTAGTATTTGACTGCAAGATGCAAAACAACTTGAGCACAGATTAATGATAAAACGAACAAGAGAAAATCTGCAGATGCTGGAAATTCAAAGCAACACACACAAAATGCTGGAGAAACTCAGCAGGCCAGGCAAGCTATGGAAAAGAGTAAACAGTTGACATTTCGAGCTGAGACCCTTAATCAGGACTCGGGAAAGGATGGGACTACTCAAGGATAAAGGGAGGGAGCATTTGCTTGGATGTAAAGAATGTGAATGAAGTTCTTAATGATAACTTGGCTTCTGTATTTACTAAGGAAAAAGGATATGGAGGATCAGGAGGTTAGTGCTGAGTGTATACATATGTTAGGGCATTTAGAGGTCAAGTAGGAGAAAGTGTTGGGCCTCCTAATGAGTATAAAGGTGGTTAAGTCCCCAGGTCCTGATTGGATTTACCTCAGGTTATTAGAAGAGGAAAGAAATGAGATTGCTGGGCCCTTGACCAGCATCTTTGTGTCTCCTCTAGCTACAGGTGAGGTCCCAGAGGACTGGCGAGTGGCTAATGTTATACTTCTATTTAAAAAGGGAACAAGGGAAAATCCTGTGAATTACAGACTAGTGAGTCTCATGTTAGTTTTAAGGAAATTGCTGGAAAAAAATCTTAGGACTATGACATATGAGCATTTGGAAACTCATGGCTTAATTACGGAAAGCCAGCATGGCTTTGTGCACGGCAGGTCATGCCTCACCAACTTGTTTGAGATTTTGACAAGGTGACAAAAGATTGATGAGTGTAGGACAGTGTTGAATAGTGTTGCTAAGCAGAAAGATCTTGGGATCCAAATTCATCTCTCCTTGAAAGTGGCTACAAAGGTTAGTAAGGTGGTTCAGAGATCCTCTGCTTCCACCTTACGTTTTCAGAGCCAATAGATCCTTCCCTTAGTCATCCTCAAGCAGGATCTTATTTGCCAGTACTTTTTCAATCCCTCTCATTGCTCGGCTAATTTCCCTTTTAATTTTAATCTTGCATACTCTTCCAGACTTTCTCCAGTGTTAATATTTTAACACACAAATGGGGGGGGGGGGGGGGATTGGGAAGAGAACATCCTGCAGCTCAAACTTTTTTTTGTGGGCCTATGTCCTAAAACCACTTAAATCTTTTTAATGTCTGCAGTTGCTCTTAGATTGATCTACCAAGTGGCATTTTGTAACTCAACTTTTGATGTGTAGCTTTTTAGTCTAACAATATCAGACTACGATCCTAGCTTCAGAAATATTCTAATTTATATACATTAAATTTTATTGAATAATCTAAATGCAGAATTTGTCCCCCCCCCCCATTCATAACCAGCCTATTTTGATGGACATGATACTAGTGGCTGACGAAAAAAGACCTTCCAGATGCAAGACATCTGTCATTTGTGGCCCCAGCTAAAATCAGACCCTTTGAAATGTCAACCCTAGCTTCTCATAATGTTTGTGCCCATCAGAAATTTGCACTGCTGTCTCTTTCAGAATACAGAGAGCTCTAAAGTGTCAATGTGCATTTTAAATTCCACCTAGGTGGCTTAATTTGATGATCCATCTGACATATCACCTTTGTTAACAGAAATATTGACATTCCTCTTTTTATAAAAATTCTCTTGAGTATAGCACAATTCTTAAACTTCAGGAGGAGGAAACCAAAGGTCCACGAACCAATCAGAAGATCAGAGTGGAGAAAGTCAACAACTTTAAATTCCTCTGTGTCATAATTTCAGGGGACCTGTCCTGGACTCAACACTCAAAACTGCGATAAAAGCTACTTCCCTGGGAGATTGCAAAGATTCGGCATAACATCTAAAACTTTGACAGAACTTTACAGATGTATGGTAGAGAGTATATTGACTGGCTGAATCGCAGACTTGTATGGAAACACCAATGCCCTCAAATGGAAAATCCTACAAAAAGTAGTGAATACAGTTAAGCTCTTCACGGATAAAGCACTCCACTCCATTGAACATCTAAGTGGAAAATGCAGGAAAGCTGCATCCATCTCGGGGTCCCCACCACCCAGGTCATGCTCTCCTCTCAGTGCTGCCATCAGGAAGGTGGTACAGGGGCTTCTAGATCCACATTACTAGGTTCAGGAACAATTATTATCCCTCAATCATGAGGTTCTTGAACAAAAAGGGATAACTTTGTTCAACTTCACTTGCCCCATCAATGAACTGTTCCTAAAATCTATGGACTCACTTTCAAGGACTCATCATCTCATGTTCTCAATACTTAATGCTTATTTATTATCATTTCTTTCTTTCTGTACTTTCACACCCTAGTTGAATGCCCAAATTGGCTTGGTCTTTTTTTCCATTCTATTACGGTTATTATTCTATTGTGGACTTATTGACTATGCCCACAAGAAAATGAATCTCAGGGTGTATGGTGACATATGTGTACTTTGATAATAAACTTTTACTTTGAACTTTTTTCTAATTTTCCACCTTTTGTCTGCTCTGATGGCCAAACATAAATCTTCTGTTTGTTTCCAGTTCAGAACTTTACCCTTCTGAATCTGTACACACCCTAGTACGTCCTTGACTAGTTATTTTAATACCTCCTCCACAGCACCAGCAAATCAGCTCTAAGGATATTGGTCCCAGCGCTCCATCACCGACAGGCTTAAGTCAGGATATCCCCAGAATCTAATGCTCTCCCTCCTGCACAATCTCACCATAAAACTTCTCTCTAGAAGTGCGCAGATGGTACAAAAGATGGCTATATAGATGACACTGAGAACTTAAAAAATACAGGTTACACCATTGTGGGAAATCTTTTCCCTTAGTCGAAGCTACACAGAGCAATATTTGCATTTTGTGGATTAATCCAAGATAAATTATCTTTCAAGAGTAGACAAGAAGGTGGAGTCAAATGGAAGATTCATTCGTTCATCATGTGCCATGTTGTATGACGCGGGCAATTATGGTCTTTGTATTACCGTGATAGTTTTTGGCAATGTCCTCCTGCAGAAGTTGTTTGCCATTGCCTTCTACTGGGCAGTGTCTCTACAACACAAGTGACTCCAGCTATTACTAATACTCTTCAGAGACTGTCTGCCTGGCGTCAGTGGTCACATAACCAGGACTTGTGATATCCACCAGTTGCTCATATGACCATCCACCACCTGCTCCCGTGGCTACAAGTGACTCTGATCAAGGCGGGGTGGAGGGAAACAGCTAACTAGGTGCTACACCTTGCCCAAAGGTGACCTGAAGGCTAGAGGAGGGAAGGAGTACCATACACCTCTTTGATAGAGTTGCATCTCCACCTCACCACTCAAATCAAAGACTAGTGCTACTGAATAGTAAGACAGGCTTGAGAAGGTCACGTGGCCTTTTGCCACTCCTAATGCCAGGATTCTTTGGCAGATGAGAACTATGAGAGCTCTTTTGGAAGAGGACAGTGAGGCTTTGAGAGGAAGTGCGGCGGCGGCCATTTTCAAATTGTCCAATTGCGTCTCAGATCGGAGTTCTGAGAGGCAGGACTGCGCAGGCGCGTGAAGGCGGCCTGGGAAGGAGGGAAGATATAAAAAGAACGCAGCCTTAAGAAGCAGGCAGCTTTGTTTGTGGGCTGCGGAGTGCGCCGGGAGCAGAGTGTAGGGCTTGGGCTCAGAGGGCTTAGGCGGAAGAGGGCACAGTAGGTTTATCTTTTAGTTCTTGTTATTTTCAGTTATTTGGGAAGTATGAGTGTGAGGGCAGCTTGTTGTTCTTGGTGTCGGATGTGGGAGGTCCTGGAGTATCCTAGCCTCCAGGACGCCCACATCTGCGCCAGGTGCACCGAACTGCAGCTCCTGAAGGACCGAGTTAGGGAACTGGAGCTGCAGCTTGATGACCTTCACCTGGTCAGGGAGAGTGAGGAGGTGATTGAGAGGAGTTACAGGCAGGTGGTCACTCTGGGGCCACGGGAGGCAGATAGGTGGGTCACGGTCAGGAAGGGGAAGAGGCAGGTACTAGAGAGTACCCCATTGGCTGTACCCCTTGACAATAAGTACTCATGTTTGAGTACTGTTGGGGGGGACAGCCTACCTGGTGGAAGTGACAGTGGCCGGGCCGCCGGCACAGAGGACGGCCCTGTAGCTCAGAAGGGTAGGGATATAAGAAAGAGGACCATAGTAATAGGGGACTCGATAGTCAGGGGTTCAGACAGGCGGTTCTGTGGAGGTGATCGGGAGTCCCGGATGGTAATTTGCCTCCCTGGTGCCAGGGTTCGCGACGTTTCTGATCGCGCCCAAGATATCTTGAAGTGGGAGGGTGAGGAGCCAGAGGTCGTGGTACATGTAGGTACCAATGACATAGGTAGGAAGGGGGAAGAGGTCCTGAAACGAGAGTATAGGGAGTTAGGAAGGCAGTTAAGAAGAAGGACTGCAAAGGTAGTAATCTCAGGATTACTGCCTGTGCCACGCGACAGTGAGAGTAGAAATGGAATTAGGTGGAGGATGAATGCGTGGCTGTGGGATTGGAGCAGGGGACAGGGATTCAAGTTTCTGGATCATTGGGACCTCTTCTGGGTCAGGCGTGACCTGTTCAAGAAGGACGGGTTACACTTGAATCCTGGGGGGATCAATATCCTAGCGGGGAGGTTTGCTAGGGCTACAGGGCAGACTTTAAACTAGTAAGATGGGGGGGGGGGGGGGGGGGGGGAATCAATTTGAGGAAACTATGGGAGAGGAGGTTAGTTCACCAGTAGAGCAAGTAAAGAGACTGTGTGTGAGGGAGGAAAGGCAGGTGATGGAGAAGGGATGCGCTCAGCCCGAAGATGTAGGGGAGAAGAAAGAAAAGGATAATAAATTTGAATGTATTGTTAGGGATGAAAAGAAATGAGGAGGTGGAGAGTATCTTAAATGTATCTATTTTAATGCTAGGAGCATTGTAAGAAAGGTGGATGAGCTTAAAGCATGGATTGATATCTGGAATTATGATGTTGTAGCTATTAGTGAAACATGGTTGCAGGAAGGGTGTGATTGGCAACTAAATATTCCTGGATTTAGTTGCTTCAGGTGTGATAGAGTAGGAGGGGCCAGAGGAGGAGGTGTTGCATTGCTTGTCCAAGAAAACCTTATGGCGGTGCTTTGGAAGGATAGATTAGAGAGCTCCTCTAGGAAGGCTATTTGGGTGGAGTTGAGGAATGGGAAAGGTGTAGTAACACTGATAGGAGTGTATTATAGGCCACCTAATGGGGAGCGTGAGTTGGAAGAGCAAATGTGTAAGGAGATAGCAGATATTTGTAGTAAACACAAGGTGGTGATTGTGGGAGATTTTAACTTTCCACACGTAGACTGGGAAGCTCATTCTGCAAAAGGGCTGGATGGTTTAGAGTTTGTGAAATGTGTGCAGGATAGTTTTTTGCAACAATACATAGAAGTACCGAATAGAGATGGGGCAGTGTTGGATCTCCTGTTAGGGAATGCGATAGGTCAGCTGACAGATGTATGTGTTGGGGAGCACTTTGGGTCCAGTGATCACAATAGCATTAGCTTCAATATAATTATGGAGAAGGACAGGACAGGACCTAGAGTTGAGATTTTTGATTGGAGAAAGGCTAACTTTGAGGAGATGCGAAGGGATTTAGAGAGAGTGGATTGGATCAAGTTGTTTTATGGGAAGGATGTAATAGAGAAATGGAGGTCATTTAAGGGTGAAATTATGAGGGTACAGAATCTTTATGTTCCTGTTAGGTTGAAAGGAAAGGTTAAAGGTTTGAAAGCACCATGGTTTTCAAGGGATATTAGAAATTTGGTTCGGAAAAAGAGGGATGTCTACAATAGATATAGGCAGCATGGAATAAAGGAATTGCTCGAGGAATATAAAGAATGTAAAAGGAATCTTAAGAAAGAGATTAGAAAAGCTAAAAGAAGATACGAGGTTGGTTTGGCAAATAAGGTGAAAGTAAATCCGAAAGGTTTCTACAGTTATATTAAAAGCAAGAGGATAGTGAGGGATAAAATTGGCCCCTTAGAGAATCAGAGTGGTCAGCTATGTGTGGAGCTGAGGGAGATGGGAGAGATTTTGAACGATTTCTTCTCTTCGGTATTCACTAAGGAGAAGGATATTGAATTGTGTAAGGTGTGGGAAACAAGTAAGGAAGTTATGGAACCTATGACAATTAAAGAGGTGGAAGTACTGGCGCTTTTAAGAAATTTAAAAGTGGATAAATCTCCGGGTCCTGACAGGATATTCCCCAGGACCTTGAGGGAAGTTTGTGTAGAAATAGCAGGAGCTCTGATGGAGATCTTTAAGATGTCATTAGAAACGGGGATTGTGCCGGAGGATTGGTGTATTGCTCATGTGGTTCCATTGTTTAAAAAGGGTTCTAGAAGTAAACCTAGCAATTATAGACCTGTCAGTTTGACATCAGTGGTGGGTAAATTAATGGAAAGTATTCTTAGAGATAGTATTAATAATTATCTGGATAGACAGGATCTGATTAGGAGTAGCCAGCATGGATTTGTGCGTGGAAGGTCATGTTTGACAAACCTTATTGAATTTTTTGAAGAAGTTACGAGGAATGTTGACGAGGGTAAGGCAGTGGATGTAGTCTATATGGACTTCAGCAAAGCCTTTGACAAAGTTCCACATGGAAGGTTAGTTAAGAAGGTTCAGTCGTTAGGTATTAATGCTGGAGAAATAAAATGGATTCAACAGTGGCTAGATGGGAGATGCCAGAGAGTAGTGGTGGATAATTGTTTATCGGGATGGAGGCCGGTGACTAGCGGGGTGCCTCAGGGATCTGTTTTGGGCCCAATGTTGTTTGTAATATACATAAATGATCTGGATGATGGGGTGGTAAATTGGATGCCGATGATACTAAGGTAGGAGGTGTTGTGGATAATGAGGTGGGTTTTCAAAGCTTGCAGGGAGATTTATGCTGGTTAGAAGAATGGGCTGAACGTTGGCAGATGGAGTTTAATGCTGAGAAGTGTGAGGTTCTACATTTTGGCAGGAATAATCCAAATAGAACATACAGGGTAAATGGTAGGGCATTGAGGAATGCAGAGGAACAGAGAGATCTAGGAATAACAGTGCATAGTTCCCTGAAGGTGGAGTCTCATGTAGATAGGGTGGTGAAGAAGGCTTTTGGAACGCTGGCCTTTATAAATCAAAGCATTGAGTACAGAAGTTAGGATGTAATGTAAAAATTGTACAAGGCATTGGTAAGGCCAAATTTGGAATATTGTGTGCAGTTCTGGTCACCGAATTATAGGAAAGATATCAATAAATTAGAGAGAGTGCAGAGACGATTTACTAGGATGTTACCTGGGTTTCAGCACTTAAGTTACAGAGAAAGGTTGAACAAGTTAGGTCTCTATTCATTGGAGCGTAGAAGGTTAAGGGGGGATTTGATCGAGGTATTTAAAATTTTGAGAGGGATAGATAGAGTTGACGTGAATAGGCTGTTTCCATTGAGAGTAGGGGAGATTCAAACGAGAGGACATGATTTGAGAGTTAGGGGGTAGAAGTTTAAGGGAAACACGAGGGGGTATTTCTTTACTCAGAGAGTGATAGCTGTGTGGAATGAGCTTCCTGTAGTAGTAGTAGAGGCCAGTTCAGTTGTGTCACTTAAGGTAAAATTGGATAGGTATATGGACAGGAAAGGAGTGGAGGGTTATGGGCTGAGTGCGGGTAGGTGGGACTAGGTGAGATTAAGAGTTCGGCACGGACTAGGTGAGATTAAGAGTTCGGCACGGACTAGGAGGGCCGAGATGGCCTGTTTCCGTGCTGTGATTGTTATATGGTTATATGGTTATTAACAGGCAGATCTTTCTACTAACACAATGTTAAAAGCACAATCTACACAGAAAGAGAATAATAATCTCCATCTGCTGGAAATCTAACAATGCTGGGGTGGAGCTCAGCAGGTCAGGCAGCAGCTCTGGAAAAGAGTACATTTGACGTTTCATGTCAAGACCTTTCACTAGCCCTGATGAAGGGTCTTGGCCCAAAACATCAACAGTACTCTTTTTTAATAGATGCTGCCTGACTTGCTGAGCTCCTCTAGCATTGTATGTATTGACAGGAAGAGAATATTTGTGGTTAATGGGAAGATCTTTGCATACTAAAAATATAAGCTCCATCTATAAACATCCTTTTTATAATGCATGCACAGAAAATTTATTGTGACACTTGAAACATCAAAGACTTTTGATTCAAACAGTCAGCAGACTTTTGACATATGAAATTCAGAATTATAGGGCATCATCAGATGAATTAAAATTCATTGATCTCTTACGGGCAAGTGTGGATGCAAAAACCATAAAGGCTGTGTTTATGAAATCTGTTTAAGATTCTGAGTTACAAGTGGTGAAAGAAATGAAAACCAGTGAACTAAGCAGAATGCTGCATGGATCAAACAATAGGCACAAAAGTAAGACTGTCAGTAAACAAGTACATATGGCAGTGTGGAAACATTTGCTACCACACACAAGGAAATGGAACTGGAGAGGCGACCGATGTCTGTGTACAGTACCAACAAATAAGAGGAAAACACTGCCACAAATCCCTCAGCCACAGTACAATAGTGAAAGATGAACATCATTGGATTTAATAGTGCTGAATGTTTGGCCCCACTGCATCCAACCAAGCAAGAATTCTACTTTGGTGCAGCAGAAATAGTGACGAATACCATGATTATGCAGATAGTGTTTAAAAAAGCTCCAATCTTACCTTGAAATCTGTGTTGTTTACATGTTCAAAAACCAAAGCAGGTGTCCGTGACTAAAGGGGAAGAAAAAACATATTTTTTTTTAAAAAAAACACACATTGCAACAGTACATACTTAGGATGTGACACTGATGCTGGCTCAAGTAACCAGAGAAAATAAAGACTATCAAAATGCAGGAGAAACTCAGCAGGTCAGGCAGTGTCTACGGAAAGGAAGAAACAGTTCTGATGAAGGGTCTCAGCCTGAAATGTTGATTGTTTATCCCTTTCCATAGATCTGCCAGACCTGCTGAGTTCCTCCAGCACTTTTTGTGTGCTGCTCTGGATTTCCAGCATCTTCACAATCTCTTGTGTTTAAGAATAGACCATGTTGTTTGACTTGTGATTTTTACAACAGGTAGCGAAACAGCTTTGGGTAGTCAAGTCTATTGACAAGAGACTGTACCTACTGCGGTCTCTTAGTAAGATTTAAAAAAAACACTGACCCACATACATCTTTCACATTAACTCCTAGTGTGCACTAAAAGAGGCAAGCCACTAGATTAAAGCAATGTCCAATCATGAGCTTTTGTAATTTAAACTACACCTTAAATTAGACATTGAAAGAAATCAAATGTACATCTAAACATCAGAATACATGAGATTAAATCAGAAAGCTTCTCACATACAACTACAAACTGCTAATGGAAATAATCACCCTGACCACCTTTATTTCACTAAAATTATTAATACAGCAAGTCACTTACATAAAATTCAATGCAAGCTGTCCATCAGATCATTATCACAAGAGATTCTACAGATGCTAAAACCCCAGGGGAACACACACACAAAATGCTCAGCAAGTTTATTTCTATAGATGCTGCCTGATCTGCCTATTCCTCCACCACATTGTGTGTGTTGTTCTTAAAACACAAGATGCAAGTGAAGCAGTTTAAACTTCAGAAAATGTCAGTACCAGGCAGAGGAGAAATTTCCCTGTACAGAACATTGATAAAGACATGCACTGCTAAATGTATCTGTGCAAAAAAAATAATCAGATAGATTTTGACTCTACTAGTGATCTTCTACATAGGCCACCTGCTACCAACAGTCAGATGTTTGGAAAATGAGAGGTCAAATGAAGATCATACTGGTGGGGAGGGAAAAAATAAATAATCCAAAAATTCTGCATTTCATATAAATGATGATAATTTAGGTCTCAAACTCTAAGATCTAGGTAGTTCACTGTTCCAAGATACTGGCCTTTTCACCCCTGAGCCTTGGGTTTAACTCATTTAGATTGAACATATAGAACATAGAATAGTACAGCACATTACAGACCCCTCGGCCCACAATGCTGTGCCAACCCTCAAACCCTGCCTCCCATATAACCCCCCACCTTAAATTCCTCCATATACCTGTCTAGTAGGCTCTTAAACTTCACTAGTGTATCTGCCTCCACCACCGACTCAGGCAGTGCATTCCACACACCAACCACTCTGAGTGAAAAACCTTCCTCTAATATCCCCTTTGAACTTCCCTCCCCTTACCTTAAAGCCATGTCCTCTTGTACCGAGCAGTGGTGCCCTGGGGAAGAGGCGCTGGCTGTCCACTCTGTCTATTCCTCTTAATATCTTGTACACCTCTATCATGTCTCCTCTCATCCTCCTTCTCTTCAAAGAGTAAAGCCCTAGCTCCCTTAATCTCTGATCATAATGCAAACTCTCTAAACCAGACAGCAACCTGGTAAATCTCCTCTGTATCCTTTCCAATGCTTCCACATCCTTCCTATAGTGAGGTGACCAGAACTAGACACAGTATTCCAAGTGTGGCCTAACTAGAGTTTTATAGAGTTGCATCATTACATCGCGTCTCTTAAACCCTATCCCTCGACTTATGAAAGCTAATACCCCATAAGCTTTCTTAACTACCCTATCTACCCGTGAGGCAACTTTCAGGGATCTGTGGACATGTACCCCCAGATCCCTCTGCTCCTCCACACTACCAAATATCCTGCCATTTACTTTGTACCCTGCCTTGGAGTTTGTCCTTCCAAAGTGTACCGCCTCACACTTCTCCAGGTTGAACTCCATCTGCCACTTCTCAGCCCACTTCTGTATCCTATCAATGTCTCTCTGCAATCTTCGACAATCCTCTACACTATCTACAACACCACCAACCTTTGTGTCGTCTGTAAACTTGCCAACCCACCATTCTACCCCCACATCCAGGTCGTTAATAAAAATCACAAAAAGTAGAGTCACAGAACAGATCCTTGTGGGACACCACTAGTCACAACCCTCTAATCTGAATGTACTTCCTCCACCACGACCCTCTGCCTTCTGCAGACAAGCCAATTCTGAATCCACCTGGCCAAACTTCCCTGGATCCTATGCCTTCTGACTTTCTGAATAAACCTACCGTGTGGAACCTTGTCAAATGCCTTACTAAAATCCATGTAGATCACATCCACTGAACTACCCTCATCTATATGCCTGGTCACCTCCTCAAGGAACTCTATCAGGCTTGTTAGGCACAATCTGCCCTTCACAAAGCCATGCTGACTGTCCCTGATCAGACCATGATTCTCTAAATGCCCATAGATCCTATCTCTAAGAATCTTTTCCAACAGCTTTCCCACCACAGACGTACGGCTCACTGGTCTATAGTTACCTGGACTATCCCTACTACCTTTTTTGAACAAGGGGACAACATTCGCCTCCCTCCAATACCATTCCCACGGACAATAAGGACATGAAGATCCTAGCCAGAGCTTCAGCAATCTCTTTCCTTGCCTCGTGGAGCAGCCTGGGGAATATTCTGTCAGGCCCCGGGGACTTATCCATCCTAATGTATTTTAACACCTCAAACACCTCCTCTCCCTTAATATCAACATGCTCCAGAACATCAACCTCACTCATATTGTCCTCACTGTCATCAAGTTCCCTCTCATTGGTGAATACCGAAGAGAAGTATTCATTGAGGACCTCGTTCACGTCCACAGCCTCCAAGCACATCTTCCCACTTTTATCTCTAATCGGTCCTACCTTCACTCCTGTCATCCTTTTGTTCTTCACATAACTGAAGAATGCCTTGGGGTTTTCCTTTCCCCTACTCACCAAGGCCTTCTCATGCCCCCTTCTTAAGCTCCTTTCTTGCTACCCTATATTCCTCAATAGACCCATCTGATCCTTGCTTCCTAAACCTCATGTATGCTGCCTTCTTCCACCTGACTAGATTTTCCACTTCACTTGTCACCCATGGTTCCTTCACCCTACCATTCTTTATCTTCCTCGTCGGGACAAATTTATCCCTAACATCCTGCAAGAGATCCTTAAAAATCGACCACATGTCCACAGTACATTTCCCTACAAAACCATCATCCCAATTCACACCCACAGGTTCTAGCCTTATCGCCTCATAATTTGCCCTTCCCCAATTAAAAATTTTCCTGACCTCTATAATTCTATCCTTTTCCATTATAATGCTAAAGGTCAGGGAGCAGTGATCACTGTCCCCCAGATGCTCACCCACTGACAGATCTGTGACCTGACCCGGTTAGTTACCTAATACTAGATCTAGTATGGCATTTCCCCTAGTCAGCCTGTCAACATACTGTGACAGGAATCTGTCCTGGACACACTTAACAAACCCCATCTAAACCTTTGGAACTAATCAAGTGCCAATCAATATTAGGGAAGTCAAAGTCACTCATGATAACAACCCTGTTAATTTTGCACTTTTCCAAAATCTGTCTCCCAATCTGCTCCTTGGTATCTCTGCTGCTACCAGGGGGCCTACAGAATACCCCCAGTAGAGTAACTGCTCCCTTCCTGTTCCTGACTTCTACCCATACTGAGTCAAAAGAGGATCCTGCAACATTACCCACCCTTTCTGCAGCTGTAATAGTATCCCTGACCAGTAATGCCACCCCTCCTCCCCTACCCCCCCCCATCCCTTTTAAAGCACTGAAATCCAGGAATATTGAGAATCCATTCCTACCCTGGTGCCAGCCAAGTCTCTGTAATGGTCACTTCATCATAATTCCATGTATGTATCCAAGCTCTCAATGATTGCAATTGGTGCAATGATTGCTATAAAATTGAATTCAAGCAATCTAACGTGGCATTAAATATAAATTGTCCACATCACAAAGTTTACAGAAAGATATATATATATATATATATATCTATCTATCTGCGATGGATATGCTCTATACTGGATGCAAAAAATAAATAATGTTGGAATCAAGTTGACTAAGAGTGCTTAGTGATATAAAAAAGTACGCAAAACAGAAAAAAAACAAAATGACAAAACCTGTCAATGACAATGATAAAAATAATCTATCATAAAATCAAAGCTTCATTCAAATAAATAAAAAATCTCCACACAGAGCAAAAATCATTCTCTTAATCCTTTAAAATGGGACTATATGCATTTCATCAGCCTGCTATATGAAAAAATAAAATCACCTCAGCTGGCATTGTGAACATGACGATGATTACCCTTGATGAGTTCAAAACAAACATGTTAGTGGAATAAATATGGGCTCAGTGTAAATCTCAGAAGACAAAGTACAAACTGCCTCCAACTTGAGCTCAATAGTCTGTTTACAGAACAGAAAACATCAAAAAAAAATCAGAAGCAGGAGTAGGCCATCTGGTCCCACTTGCCTGTTGACCATTCAATAAAAACACGTGATCTTCTACCTCAGCATCCTTCATATTCCATCATGTGCTTTATTCTTAACATTTCCCAACTCTCTCCTGAATACACTCAGCCAGAGTCTTCACAGATCTTTTGGGGACAGAATTCCAAAGATTTACAATTCTCCAGCATAAATTGCTTATCATCTCCGACTCCTTGATGTCTGATGACCCCCCCCCCCCCCACCAAATGAGGGAGAAACACTAAATCAGCAACAATCCTCCACGCTTAAGAATTCTGTGTACTTCACAAAATTTGAAGAATTTTTCAGGAACCAGAGGATGCCCCAATTGTGTCACCTGCTCAACAGACAAGCTTCTGGTGCATCCAGCTAATCCAGAAATGTTTGAAAGACTATAGTCAGTCTCTTCTTTCTCACTTCTCTTACCATTTTAGAGACTAAGGCACTGCTTTCCCATTCTTCAGTTCAACTAAATTTCAGCCCTCTTTCTTCATCTCATCTAATCAATCCATCTCCTTGAAATTTTGGCAAAAAAATACACTGTTGGTCAACATGCATAAACTTGTCAAAAATAGACAGAAGTTTATATTTATGTACAGGCATAAATTGTCTGACTATGTAGGGGGTGGAAACAAAATAGATTAGATTTAAAATATAAATACTTAAAGAAGATTTTTTTCCAAAGACTGTACAAAGAGGAAGAATGAAATTAGTTGGTCTTTGAAAGCTGTTATATATGCACTGAGCTAAACTATTCCATGACACTCAATAAATACACACCCTCAAATTGCAGGGAACTTAACTCAGTCTGCTGCCAGCTTGCCGATTGCAATAAGCATTTTACTTTGATTTCACATTTTCGACATTTGCATGGCTTCCTTTTCATTCAGAGTTTGCTTTGCAAAGGTGATTACTGTTATACAAGCATTTCATGCTTATTAGAACAAATTGTTGACCCCAAATAAGTGCCAAGTTATCCAGGTTCTTGGAAGTCAAATTGTTCCCAGTACTGTCTTATCCAGAAGGCCAGGGAGAGGGGCCAAGTAGGAGGGAAAAAAAGAGGATCAGTCATGATTCAATGGCAGAACAGTCTTGATGGGCCAAATGACCTGATTCTGCCCCTATGTTTTATGCCACCTTGCAACTTGGTGGTCAGCTAAATGCTTGGTGTTCCATTAATTTGGTAGAAGCCCAAAGACAGCTCATCTCTAGTTATGGGCCTGAAAGTTGAAGCCCCTAGGGTCAGTTTATCCGCAGGTCAAAAGCCCATTGTTTGCAAGTCTGGGCCAGGGACTGGAGGGTAGAGATGCCCAATCCTGGGGTCAGAGGCCTGTCTGGGTGTATGAGTGGATGGGAAAGTGGCTTGCTTTGTTGACAAAATTCATGAATGTGTGGTAACATTTGCAGGCTGTACCCAGCACATCCCTGTTTGCGCTGGTTATTACGATGCGCTTCACTGTATGTTTCCATGTCCTTGTGATATTAAAAAATTTGAATCTAAATTTAAGGTCTTTGTGAAGCTATTGTAGTTCTGTCATAACTCTTTCTGAATTAAATGTTAAAACTAAATCTGCAGAAATTCAAGCATTTATTCAGTACGAGAAAGGTTCCTAATATATATTGTTCTCTCCAAATGTCAGCCAGTCACCATACACTACTAGAACAGCAATATATTCAACCCAATCAACATTTATGCATTCAGATGAAATGATACAGCCCCTAAATCAGCCAACCAATTCATCATGTCTGTATTCTGTAACTTAATGGAAACAAATAATTCTATATTTAAAGGCAGAAAGAAAAATGTTTCACTAAATGCATTACAAGAAAAAACTGGGTGGAACACAGCACACCATGTTTTTAAAAAAATGTACATTTATGCCCAAACTTCATGATCAAAACCTTATCACAACTGTATCTAGTTGAAGGAGACATTAAATATTGGATAAATTGCACATCATTTGTTATCTCACAGATCTTTTTTTTGGAACAAACACTATCAAACACTTCAGTTAACTCCATAGGGACTTAAGGGAACAGCTGATAAATATACAAACACGAGAAAGTCTGCAGATGCCAGAAATCCAAAACAACACACACAAAATGCTGAAGGAACTCAACAGCATCTATGGAAATGAATAGGTGGGGGAGAGGGTTAAGAGGATAGCTGGAAGGGAAGAAGAAAGGGACGCATGGGAAGTAATAGGCAGGTTAGAAGCAAAAGTTCTGAGTTGATGGGGGAGGGGGGGTTGGGATTTGTTATTTGGAAAGAGAAATTGATACTCATGCCATCAGGTTGGAGGGTACCCAGACAGGATATAAGGTGTTGCACAAGAAGCAGCCACGGACCAACATGTCGGAATAAGAATCAGAATTAAAAGGTTTGACTATCTGAAAATCCTGCTTGTGGTGGATTGCGTGAGGTGCTTGATGAAGCGGTTCCCCCAAATTATGAAGGGTAGCACAGGTGTGGAGGCCGCACATCAGGAGCACCAGACAGATAAGCCCAGCAGATTCACAGGTGAAAAGTTGCCTCACTTGGAAGGCTGGAAGGACTGTTTAGGGCCCTAAACAGAAATGAGGGATGTGGTGTATGAGCAGGTGTAGCTTTTAGACCACTGCAGGGATAAGTGCTGGGAAGGAGATTAGTGGGGACAAATGGACAAGGGAATCGCCAAGAGAGCAATCCCTGCGGAAACTGGGTAGAGATGTTTAGTGGTAGAATTCCTTTGGAGATGGTGGAAGTTGCAGAAGATGTGTTAGATGCGGAGACTGATGGGGTGGTAGGTAAGGACAAGAGGAACTATCACCATAGAGGCATGGAAAGATGGGGAGTGAGCATGGATGCAGGAAATGGAGATGTGGGTGAGGGCAGCATCAATAATAGAGGGAGGGAAACCTTGTTGCTTAAAGGAGGACATCTCTGATAAATATAGCCCAGTATGAGATACTATCCTTTGAACAACTTTCTTGATAGCCATCTGTTTATGATATAATCACTGAATAGGTTTGCTAGGAATTTATCTGCATTCAATTTATTACTGGGAACACTATAATGAGTAGAATAATAGTAAGTGCATCTGTATAACAATTCTTAACTAGAATAAAAATGGAATAAAATCAATTTGCTGTTCAAAAATGGAGGAGGAGGTACAAGAGAGTCACAATTGGTGAACCCATAAGAAAATATGACATTAAGAAATACGGAATGTTAAGTATTTTTCTCATTTGTATTCTTATGATTCAGGACAGGTTCAATGAAGGTTCAATGACAGGACAATGAATATGTACAAAATGTCCAAAATTAGTTCCCCCAATATAATCTGCAATTTACAAATAAACTTTCACCAAGGTAATTGTCATCCATTAAGAAAGAGTGAAAGGAAGATAGGGAGCTACAGAAATCTTCACATACCACTGGATCCTTGACGATATCTATGAGAGTGATAATATTTGGACCGCCACGTAGATTCTCCAATATTTTAATTTCACGCTTTATTTTCTTCTTCTTTACAGGCTGTAGTAAAAATAAAGTTGTTTACAATTAAAAGACTTTAAAGTTAATTGGATTGATTTAGTTATCCTTTCAGTGGCCAAATTTCAGTGAGCATATATATATTACCTCATACAGCGCTTGCAAAAGTTGTGTATTCTCTAAAAGGCATAAAGTGCCCTTAATTTTACTTTGGGTGGAAAAGATGAGATGGAGGACCTAAAATTAAGAAACAACTCAAACTTTCAGATGTAATGCAACACTAACAGAAGCTTGATAGTGAAGGTATTCCCTTTGTTAAATTCACAGACATGACAGAAAGGAATATGGCAAAAAGTAAAATTTAAAGGGATGCATGGATTTGCCAGTGATGCAGGTTCAATTCTGCTGCTGTCTGACCATGACCGTGTGGGCTTCCTATGTACTTGTTTCCTCTCACATTCCAAAAACTTATGTGTTAGAAGGTTAATTGGTCACATGGTTGTAATTGGGCAGTAAGGGCTCACTGGGCTGCAAGGGCTTGTTTATCCTGCTGTACTTATAAAATTATAACCACCTCATGACCCCTTGTAGTCTGCCTAATAGTCTTATTTTTATTGATTCTATACCATAGTGTGTCTCTCAATAAATAAATATTTTGCCCACTGTTGCATGAAAACAGAATCAAGTCTCTGGCCACTGATAGTTTTGCAGCCTTCAAATGCAGCATCACAAGGGTTTATAAACGAAATTAAAGAATTACATTTGCTTCCCTGGTAGCTCAGCAAATTTGCACCTCAAGCTGATATGTTAACAAATCCAAATGCTGATGCAAGTTTAATTAACAAATGTTAATCGAGCAAAGGAAGAATGCTGCCATGATCCTCAATGCCCATATTACACAAGAATCTGAGACATTAGGTAACTCCAAGACTGCAACGCCATTAAAACCAGAGCTGACCTGACCTTTGTCTTCTGTTCATTTTTCCAATTGGAAATACACAACCTTCGATTTCCCTTCAATCTAATAATCTGTCTTGACTTGATTATACTTAAAGAATGAGCATCCACAGCTCTCAGAAGCAGTCCAAAAGTTTGTCATCTTCAGAAGAAATTGCTGTTTATTGCAGTTTTAAGACTATTCAGAGATCTATGCCCCTTGTTTTAAGAACCTCTCCATTAAGGGAAACACCCTCAAAGTATTGTCCTGTTAAGCCCCGAAGTCTCATATATTTCAATGAAGTTATCATTCTAGAGATGTTAGACATTTTTGGGTAATTTTCCCTCAAAACAACGCACATATCCCGGGAATCAATCCAGTGAACCTTTGTGCACTGTCTTGAAAGCCAGTTCTTGGATCAGGAGACCAAAACTATCGACAGTATTTCAACAATGCAAATAAAAATTAAAATTATGCTACAGGTGATCAAAACAGGCAATTGTGGATAATCTTAATTATTATCAGACACCCTGGATGACCAAATCTTCCAGGAACAATCGCCTTCTCACAACAATGCACATAATGATAATGCCGAAGATGAATGAGTCCATTGGGATCAAATATCACAAACAGAATCAAATTTTTATTCGCACCTCTTCATAATTTTCCTTTTCTATCCGTCCAAATTAGTGCATGGAAAATAGTAGTCCAAGAGTGTCTGTCAACAGGACAAGCATTGCTAGATGAGGTTTACCACTGCAAACTCAGTGATAAATCAAAATAAACGGCCTTCTGTTGCTCTGAAATTGATACAAATGCCATGTCCCAGTTACCAACTGAAAGGCTTTAATATTTTTATATTGTTATTCACATCTCGAGATGAAACTGGAAGGGGCCTTTTCTTATTTAGACAACATATGCAACAGACATGGGTTTGAGAAAGTGCTATATTAATACTAAAGCATGGCTTACCTTAAGTATTTTAACAACTACTTTTTCATTGTTTGTGATGTTAATAGCTTCAAACACTTCACTGTATTTCCCCCGACCTAATTTACGAACTAACTGGTAGTCATCTTGATTTCTGCATGAAAAGAGAATATGAATGAGCAAGGTTTAAAGAAACCAATTCACTTCAAAGGACAAAACAAAATTCTCCCAAAAGCAGCCTTACTTGTTCAAAATTGAAGACAAAATGGATTCCAGCTAAGACTCAATTTTAATTAAGCATAATAGTAAAATCTTGCATTTCAGCATCTGTTAATAATATTGTTTGCATGCTCTTAGCAGCAAAATAACATTTTAATGAGATGTATATTTTTAGCTTAAGTTGCACTTCAGTAACTAGATTTGTCAGGTAAGAAAGAACAGAATATGTACAAAATACTGATTTTGTGTAAAAGATGTGCATGATAATCAAGAGACACAAACGATAAATATCTTGCACAAATTGAAGATACAAGAATACTTGATTAATAACTAAATATTCTAATGCAATCATATAGTGGAAATTCATCCAATTCACTCACAAATACGATACTTAAAAAAATGATTTAGTATCAAGTGGTAAAATTCCTACACGGTCATCAAATATTGAAATTTAAAGGTTAGCTAAAGATAATTTCTTGCCGTTCAATCTGCTGCCTGTTTCCTGCTCACAAATGTCACTACCACCTCCTTAGACCCAATTTTCCCAGCTGAATGAACTCTGCAGAGGAACAGGGGAATATTTCCCAAGAAAATCTAAAACATATCTGTGAAATGGAGATCTATAGTCAACACTACTGTAGATCCACATTACCTTGTGCATTCATTAAAAATACACTCTGGCCACATTAGGTACAATAGAACCCAGTGCGATCTTCTACTGCTGTAGCCTGCCCACTTCAAGATTCAACATATTGTGCATTCAGAGATGCTCTGCTGCACACCACTGTTTTAACACATGGTTATTTGAGTTACTGCCACCATGAACCAGTCTGGCCATTCTCCACTGACCTCTCTCATTAACAATTCAATTTTGCCTATGGAAATGCCGCTCACTAGATTTTTTTCTTTTGCACCATTCGCTGTAAACTCTAGAGATTATTGTGCATGAAAGTCCCAGGCGATCAGCAGTTTCTGATATACTCAAATCACCCCATCTGGCACCAACAATCCTTCCATAGTCAAAGTTACTTAGATCACATTTCTTCCCAATTCTGATGTTTGGTGTGAACAACAAGTGAACCTCTTGACCAGGTCCGCATGCTTTAATGCACTGAGTTGCTGCCACACGATTGGCTGAATAGATACTTACATTATGAGATGTGCAGGTGTACCGAATAAAGTGACCATTGAGTACAGGAGTCACCGGTTTTTTGAACGTTTGCTTTACGACACCTCGCTGTTACAAAAGACCTACATTAGTTACCCGTTTTTGCTAACAGAAGGTGTGTTCACTGTTATGAAAAAAGGCAGCGCTAGCCTGCATTACTTAAACACGTGCCTGTGAGCATCTGTGCTTTATGTCGATTTATTTTGTGTATCCATTAGCAAGATGAGTTCTAAGGTAGGTTCCAGTAAGTCTTGGCTTGTTTTGTTTGTTTAGAGTAGAGAGAAAGCCAGGCAGAATGTTGGAATGCTCCTCTTGCAGGATGTGGGAAGTCTGGGAAACCTCTGGTGTCCCTAACAACGACACCTTCAAGAAGTACATCCAGCTGCAGCTCCGAACAAACCGAGTTAGGGAACTGGAGCAGGAGTTGGATGACCTTTGGATCATTCGGGAGAATGAGTTGTTTATAGAAAGTAGTTTCAGGGAGGCAGTTACACCAAAGGAGCAGCACACAGGTAATTGGGTTACCATTAGGCGAGGGAAGGGGAAAGGGCAGGGAGAGCAGAGCTCCCCCATAGCCATTCCCCTTAACAAGTATACCGATTTGGATACTGTTGGGGGGATGACTTACCTGGGAGAAGCTGCAGAAGCCGGTTCTCCAGCACTGAGTCTGGTTCTGCAGTGCAGAAGGGAGGGGGGAAGAAGAGGACAGCGATAGTGATAGGGGACTCAACAGTTAGAGGTACAGACAGAAGGTTCTGTGGTTGCAACAGAGACTCCTGGATGGTTTGTTGCCTCCCAGGTGCTAGGATCAGGGATGTCTCTGATCACGTGCACAGCATTCTGAAATGGGAGGGTGAGCAGCCAGATGTCATGGTACACATCGGTACCAAAGACGAAGGAAGAAAAAGTGAGGAGTTCCTGAAGAATGAGTATAGAGAGCTTGGTAGGAAGTTAAAAAACAGGACCTCAAGGGTGGTAATCTCAGGATTGCTATCTGTGCCATGTGCCAGTGTGGATTAGAATAGGATGCTCTGGAGGATGAACACATGGCTCAGGAACTGGTGTAGGGGACAGGGTTTCAAATTTCAGGATCATTGGGACCTCTTCTGGGGCAGCTGGGACCTGTACAAGAGAGATGGGTTACACCTTAACTACAGGGGGACCAATATCCTTGCAAGGATGTTGGTGCTATTGGGGGGGGGGGGGGGGGGGGTTAAAAACTAGATTTGCATGGGGATGGGAACCAGAGTGCCAGAGTAGATAGTGGAGTGGGGGTGAAAATAAATGATGTTAAAGTTTCATCCAAAGTCACAAATAGAAGGGTTGTGTGTGGTGGTAATAATTTTCTGAGGTGTATCTATTTCAATGTGAAGAGTATTATGGGGAAGGCTAACGAGCTGAGGGTGTGGGTTGACACGTGGAATTATGACATTGTAGCCATTAGTGAAACCTGGCTACAGGAGGGGCAGGACTGGCAGCTTAATGTTCTAGGGTTCCGATGTTTCAGACATGATAGAGGCAGAGGGATGAAGGGTGGAGGGGGGTAGCATTGCTAGTCAGGGAAAATGTTACAGCAGTGCTCAGGCAGGACAGATTAGAGGGCTCGTCTACTGAGGCCTAATGGGTGGAGCTGAGAAACAGGAAAGGTATGACCGCATTAATGGGCTTGTATTGTAGACCACCCAATAGTCAGCGAGAACTGGAGGGGCAAATCTGCAGAGAGATAGCAGACAACTGCAGGAAACAAAGTTGTGATAGTAGGGGATTTTAATTTTCCACATATCGATTGGGACTACCATACTGTTAAAGGTCTAGACAGGTTAGTTTGTAAAATGCATCCAGGAAAGTTTTCTAAATCAATATATAGAGGTACCGACGAGACAGGATGCAATATTAGATCTCTTATTAGGAAACGAATTAGGACAGGTGATGGAAGTGTGTGTAGGGGAACACTTTGGTTCCAGTGAGCATAACACCATTAGTTTCAACTTGCTCATGGATAAAGATAGATCTGGTCCTCGGGTTGAGGTTCTAAACTGGAAAAAGGCCAAATTTGAAGAAATGAGAAAGGATCTAAAAAGTGTGGATTGGGACAGGTTGTTCTCTAGCAAGGATGTCGTAGGTAAGTGGGAGGTCTTCAAAGGAGAAATTTTGAGAGTGCAGAGTTTGTATGTTCCTGTCAGGATTAAAGGCAAAGTGAATAAGAATAAGGAACCTTGGTTCTCTAGGGATATTGGAACTCTGATAAAGAAGAGAGAGATGTGTGACATATATAGGAAACAGGGAGCAAATAAGGTGTTTGAGGAGTATAAAAAGTGCAAAAAAAACCTAAAGAAATCAGGAGGGCAAAAGGAAGACATGAGGTAGCTTTGGCAGTCATGGTGAAGGATAATCCAAAGAGCTTCTACAGGTATATTAAGAGCAAAAGGATAGTAAGGGATAAAATTGGTCCTCTTGAAGATCAGAGTGGTCGGCTATGTATGGAACCAAAAGAAATAAGGGAGATCTTAAATGGGTTTTTTGCGTCTGTATTTACTAAGGAAACTGGCATGGAGTCAATGGAAATAAGGCAAATACTGAGGTCATGGAGCGTGTACAGATTGAAGAGGAAGAGATGCTTGCTATCTTGAGGCAAATCAGAGTAGATAAATCTCCAGGACCTGACAGGGTATTCCCTCAGACCTTGAAAGAGACTAGTTTTGAAATTGCAGGGGCCCTGGCAGATATATTTAAAATATTGGTATCTATGGGTGAGGTGCCGGAGGATTGGAGGACAGCTCACGTTGTTCCATTATTTAAAAAAAAAGGCTCTAAAAGTAATCTGGGAAATTGTAGGCCGTTAAGTTTGACGTCGGTAGTAGGTAAATTATTGGAAGGAGTACGAAAGAGATAGGATCTACAAGTATTTAGATAGACAGGGACATATTAGGGAGAGTCAACACAGCTTTGTGCGTGGTAGGTCATGTTTAACAAATCTATTAGATTTTTTCAAGGAGACTACAAGGAAAGTGGATGAAGGGAAGGCAGTGGATGTTGTCTACATGGACTTCAGTAAGGCACTTGACAAGGTCCCGCATGGGAGGTTAGTTAGGAAGATTCAGTCGCTAGGTATACATGGTAAAGTAGTAAATTGGATTAGACATTGGCTCAATGGGAGAAGTCAGAGAGTGGTAGTGGAGGATTGCATCTCTAAGTGGAGGCCTGTGACTAGTGGTGTGCCACAGGGATCAATGCTGGGTCCATTGTTATTTGTCATCTATATCAATGATCTGGATGATTATGTGGTAAATTGAATCAGCAAATTTGCTGATGATACAAAGATTGGAGGTGTAGTGGACTAAGGAAGGTTTTCAAAGCTTGCAGAGGGATCTGGACCAGCTGAAAAAATGGGCTGAAAAATGGCAGATGGAGTTTAATACAGACAAGTGTGAGGTATTGCACTTTGGAAGGAAAAGCCAAGGTAGAACATAGAAGGTAAATGGTAGGGCACTGAGGAGTGCAGTAGAACAGAGGGATCCAGGAATACAGATGGATGTTGCTGGGACTTGAGAAACTGAGTTACCGGGAAAGGTTGAATAGGTTAGGACTTTATTCCCTGGAGTGTAGGAGAATGAGGGGAGACTTGATAGAGGTATATAAAATTATGATGGGTATAGACAGAGTGAACGCAAGCAGGCTTTATCCATTGAGGCTAGGGGAGAAAAAAACCCCAGAGAACATGGGTTAAGGATGAAGGGGGAAATGTTTAAAGGGAACATAATGGGAGGCTTATTCACACAGAGAGTGGTGGAAGTGTGGAATGAGCTGCCAGATGAAGTGGTAGATGCGGGCTCACTTTTAACATTTAAGAAAAACTTGGGACAGGTACATGGATGAGAGGTGTATGGAGGGAAATGGGTCAGCTGCAGGTCAATGGGACTAGGCAGAAAAATGGTTCAGCACAGCCAAGAAGGGCCAGAAGGCCTGTTTCATTGCTGTAATGTTCTATGGTTCTAAAAGCCTAAAAGTGCGCGCAAGGGTTTTACACTCAGTGTAAAACTAGACATAATACAGCATTTCAATCATGGTGAACGAAGTAAGGACATAGTGAGTTTGGCTAAGGGTTTGTGGAAGTTGGCGAAGATGATGTTGAAGAGGTTTTGGCATCTCATGACCAAGAACTGACAGATGAAGAGGAAAGGATAACAACTGAAGCCAAACGCAGTAGTGAACAGCCTGAAAGTGAAGTCGTCCAGGAACTGAACATGAAGAAATTGCATGAGATTTTCGCTGCGATTGACAACGCTGCAATGATTGCAGAAAAGTATGACTTTAATTTAGAAAGGGTACATAGGTTTTGGGCATATTTGCAGGATGGTTTGAGTGCTTACAAAGAACTGTATGATAGAAAAATGCACGAGTCTAAGCAGTCAAGCATACTGTCATTTTTCAAGCCTTCCACATCAGCCACAGCAGACAACGAAACTCGACCTTCGACACTGAGGCTGGGAGACATACAAGATGACCTGCCTGCCCTGATGAGATGACAATGAGATGACACCCCAGTGTCCCACCACCCCAATCTCCGACCACTCACCATCATCAGTGTGCTCACTGTCTTCCCAATTTCAGTAAGTGAAACTACACTGTATATACGTTATTTCTACTTTATATAGGCTGTGTATTTTTATGTGTTACTTCGTATGATTTGGCAGCTTCATAGCTTAAAGGTTACTGGAAAGAGTGCTTCTGTCGAGGGCACTTGTGCTGTGTGTTTCTGCCTAGAGCGCTTGCGCCAAGTGCTTTTGCCGAGAGCACTTGCGTGAGATTTTCGCTACGATGGACAGTGCTGCAATAATTTCAGGAAAGTATTCCTACTTTATATAGGCTGTGTATTTATCAGATCATTCCTACTTTTACTATATGCTACTGTTATTTTAGGTTTTATGTGTTATTTGGCATGATCTGGTATTTATTTTTTGGACCTGCGAACACTCACAAATTTTTCCCATATAAATAAATTGTAATTGCTTCTTCACTTTACGACATTCCAGCTTATGAACCATTTTATATGAACGTTCTACCTTCGAATAGCGGGGGAAACCTGTATATACCTTCAGTCAAATAAAAAGCATGTGACAGAAAGAAAATTTGTAACTTTTTGGGAAGAACTTAGGGACCACTAATTTACATTGATCAAAGCCAGCTACAAAATTGTGGCGGAAACTTAAAGACATGAGATTCTGTAGTCAAAATTCAGAGCAACACAAAAAATGCTGGAGGAACTCAGCAGGTCAGGCAGTATCTACAAAGAGGAATAAACAGTTGTGTTCCAGGTCAAGAACATGGGAATAAAAAGGTGGGGTAAGGGGACGGTGACAGGTGAAGCCAAATGAGTGGGACAGATAAAGGAATAGAGAAAAAGGAATCTGATAGGAGGGGAGAAACTTACAACCTTTTCTGAAAAAATCTCAGTTACGAATTCTTATTCAACCACAAGAAAACAAATTGCAAGAAATGGACTCATGGATTTACTGAGAGCACAAGGGTAAAACAATTTCATTAGAAGAATTAATCACTTCACGGTACAGAAACTGCACTGCTGCAGACAGGAAGGCTCGACAATGGGTAGTCAAAACTGCCCAACACATCATCACACCAGCCTACCTGCCATCAAGGACACATATACAGAAAGATGGGGCAAACAGGGTCAGTAACATCATTAAGAATCCCACAGACCCAGCTCATGAACTGTTTGTCCCACTCACATCAGGAAGGAGGCTATGTAGCACCCACACTTGGACCATCATGCAGAAAAACAGTTGTTTTCCCCGACACCTCCACCCATTAATCTACAACTCCCACTACTTTAGCATTTACAGGCACTCCTATCCCTCGCGTCACTTTACAGACATACAAGAATGTATATAAGCCACCTTCATATTTATATTTATTGTATTATTGTGTTCTGTATCTTATTGTTTTTGGGCTGCATCAGATCCAGAGTAACAATTATTTCATTCTCCTTTACAGCTGTGTACTGAAAGTGACACTAAACAATCCTGAATCTTAACATTCCAAGAGCGGATGGCAACTTTCACATCAGCAAACTTAGTATGTAAAAACATATTCAGGTATTGAATAAAGCATGACCCATTAGTCCAAGCTATTCTATCGATATTTATAACGGAAGTATTTATAAACAAGCAGACTTCAGAATGATGTGGGAGATCTAATACATATGCACAATGCATCTTAGTCATACTCTGTACATATTCTGTTCCATCTTCCCCTACAAATTTTGAAGTTAACAAGTGCAACTTAAAACTTAAAGTGCAACTTTAAAGTGTACTATTAAAATGGCTTTATTCAAATCACTCAACAGTGCTATTATTTTCCTTGCCAAAAATATGTTAATGCAAGGTGAATACTCTGAGCATATCACTGAGTTCATGGCATAATCAGGGGCTCAATTGGGAAGTGAAGGGTTATCAATCCTCAGACAAGGATATAAATGGTTTTATCACTAACTTCACAAGGTTATTTTCAAAAACTGAAAAAAAATGTAGAACGAAATAAAAGCATAGACTATTTTCTAAATGGAAAGAAAACTCAAAAATCTGAAAAAAAAATTAAAAAAAAATTGGGGTCCTTGTGTAGGATTCCCTTATGGTTGAGTCTGTGGTGAGGAAAGCAAATGCAATGTTAGCACTCATTTCGAGAGGAGTAGAATATAAAAGCAAGGATGTAATGCTGAGGCTTAATAAAGCACTGGTGAGGCCTGACTTGGAGAATTGTGAGCAGTATTGGGTCCATTATCTTGTTGTAATGTCTCTGATATGATAATAAAAAGCACCTTACAATTAGCAGTAAGAATGGTAGCCTAAGTGAAATGGTAGAAACTGAGTTGTGGAATATTTTAGAGCACTAATGACCCTGATCCCAGTGAGTGTACTGGCTTGAAACAGCTACACCCAGTATTATTGGAACACAGCTTTAAACAAGTTAATTATAATGAATGCATTAATGAAGAAACTACTTGGTGCACTTGGTAATTTTAAAAAAAAAACTAATTTGCAACTGATATTCTGAAAATTCTACAGTCAGAGCCTATTATAGATCTATTTACACACACAAAACAGCTTTGAAGCTTTGACACCTTCCCATTTGCAATTGGTCAGACTAAAAATGTATTTTGAGGAAGCCTGTACAAAGAAAACACTTATGACTCATTAACAGGTACATTCAAATTGTACAAGGTAATGAAACTGTTTCAGTTTTTTCAATAAAAACTGTGGAAAAGTTAAATGAGCCAAATGTAAATGTATATAGAACTAATCAAAGCTAATTCTCCACACAGTTCAGCAGCATCTCATTTCTGCAGCTAGAATGAAGAATAATCAATAGTAAGCTGGATATTTTGGTGTTGATTTTCACACAAAGGGTGAAAGATCTAAACACTTGATATATATATATAAAAAATCACACAGCCCAGCCCTCCTTATAACACTGAGTACATCTGATAGTTACTATATGCTGCTAATAAACACCTGCACTGAATATAATAAATTAACATTGGTTTTCCCAGTTTCTTCAATTAAGTCTTATTGTATAGCTTCTGATGATCACACTAGGCTTTGAAAAGAGCCATTCAATAAGAACTTCTGTAAAATCCCAAAAGTAACCACCCACACTAAAAGCAGAATCAAAGACTCCAGTATTTTTGTCAGCCCATCTTGCATAGTATTGCACACAGTCAGCAACAACAAGCCAATCAGTGCATCTTCTGATTCATGCAAAATAATGGATTTTGTTAAAAGAAGCAAGCCAAGAAAATGGTGCGGTTAGCAGCAATCAACATGGAAATTGAAAGATAAAAATGCTCAATCCAAGTGAACTGGTATGAGCCTATTAGAACACCATTTAAAATGTAAATAACCTGAATTCAAAAACTGCTAAGATAAGTGTGTAAAATGGAAGGGACTGAACTTAAATCAACACAATCTGTTAATTTCAAATATACATGAAAGGTACTGGAATAAACCAGCAAGTGATTAAAACCTGCTAGAGCTTCTTTGGGAAGCAACTTGCAAGATCAGATGACCTTGAGATAATAAACATTGTATCTATTTTACAAACTGCTAATGCAAAGGTAAATTCTTGGCTTTTATATTCTACCTACTATTCAGTAGAACAATAAATGCTGGAAGTGCAGAATGTGAGCCTCAGGCCTATCTTAGGCTACATCCACACTACACCGGATAAATCCATCAACGAAGCTTTTTCTCTTCGTTTTTACCCTCTGTCCACACTAAAATGGTGTTTTCGTCCCCCGAAATCGGAGCTTTTCAGAAACGCTTTCCAGGGTGGGTATTATTGAAAACGCTGTTTGGGCAGTTCAGTGTGGGTGGAATAACAGGAGACTCCTGAAAACACTGTCAGACGGCAGCGAACCATTTTATTGTTTCTTGAACGCAACCTAACAATTTCAGAACAGACGGCAATGAGACTGAAGCCAGAAGAGTTAGAAATATACTCACCAAATACTTTGACCCATAACTTACTGAATAAATAAGTATACTGCACTCACTTTGCCCTGTTTTCTGTCCTTGCTCGTATGAAGGTGGTTTACCTATTTATGCAAGTACCTCTCTGACAATAGATGTGTAACAGCCTAATGTAACATTGTTTGGAAATACAAGATAATACTGATGCAGACTTGTTTTATACATTTAACAACGTGCTTTATTAGTCAGTTTTTCAATGTTCATCATCAGCTGGGTCATACAGTCTGTGAACTCCCCGTCAGTTGCCTTCATAGACTTCAGTATTTGTTTTTTTTTAAACTTTTAAATCTTCCTGTGTGAGAGCCAACAGCTGCCTGTCATTTAAGTTTTTCTAGTCTGTAATCTGTAGTCTTTTCTCTGGTATTCACTAAGGAGAAGGATATTGAATTGTGTAGGGTAAGGGAAACAAGTTATGGAAACTATGATGATTAAAGAGGAGGAAGTACTGGCACTTTTAAGGAATGTAAAAGTGGATAAATCTCTGAGTCCTGACAGGATATTCCCTAGGACCTTGAGGGAAATAGCAGGGGCTCTAACAGAAATATTTCAAAGGTCTTCAGAAGTGGGGATTGTGCCAGAGGATTGGTGTATTGCTCATGTGGTTCCATTGTTTAAAAAGGGTTCTAAGAGTAAACCTGGCAATTATAGGCCTGTCAGTTTGACGTCAGTGGTGGGTAAATTAATGGAAAGTATTCTTAGAGATGGTATATATAATTATCTGGATAGACAGGGTCTGATTAGGAACAGTCAGCATGGATTTGTGCATTGAAGGTCATGTTTAACAAATCTTATTGAATTTTTTGAAGAGGTTACGAGGAAAGTTGGCGAAGGTAAAGCAGTGGATGTTGTCTATATGGACTTCAGTAAGGCCTTTGACAAGGTTCTGCACAGAAGGTTAGTTAGGAAGGTTCAATTGTTAGGTGTTAATATTGAAGTAGTAAAATGGATTCAACAGTGGCTGGATGGGAGATGCCAGAGAGTAGCGGTGGATAACTGTTTGTCAGGTTGGAGGCCGGTGACTAGTGGTGTGCGTCAGGGATCTGTACTGGGTCCAATGTTGTTCATCTTATACATTAATGATCTGGATGATTGGGTGGTAAACTGGATTAGTAAGTATGCAAATGATACTAAGGTAGGTGGCATTGTGGATAATGAAGTAGGTTTTCAAAGCTTGCAGAGATATTTAGGCCAGTTAGAAGAGTGGGCTGAACGACAGCAGATGGAGTTTAATGCTGATAAGTGTGAGGTGCTACATTTTGGTAGGAATAATCCAAATAGGACATACATGGTAAATGGCAGGGCATTGAAGAATGCAGTAGAACAGAGTGATCTAGGAATAATGGTGCATAGTTCCCTGAAGGTGGAATCTCATGTGGATAGGGTGGTGAAGAAAGCTTTTGGTATGCTGGCCTTTATAAATCAGAGCATTGAGTACAGGTAGTCCCCGAGTTATGAATGTCCGACTTACGGACAACTTGTATTTTCGAACCAAAGAAGGAGAACGCCATCCACCATTTTAAGTCATATCGCGACGTCAAACACCATTTTAAGTTGTTGCCATTGTTTAACTTTGTATTTGGCTTAAATTTTTCTTAGTAAGATTCACCCTGAACCACCCCCTCCCCCCCCACCGTTCCGGTCGGCTGGTGGTGGTGCAGTGAGATCAGCGAGTTTGATCCAGTGACAGACCGCTCCTGTGCCAGGTTGATGTTGATCCAGTGACACCCGTACCATCTGTGCCAGGTTGATGTCGAGCTCTCAACTCAACCTTGTAAAAAAAACACTGCCACCTCCAGCACAGCCCCCACTTGTCCTATTTAACCTGTATCAATATGATGGTCCTTAGGACCCAGAGGACCTCAGCAGCCGGTGGAGCTCGTGACCCACCGCCCACAGTGCTTCTGTTCCATTGACAGGAAGCGAACTCAATTGAAAATAAAGTGGAAAAAATAAAGCGTTTGGAAAGAGGTGAAATGCCATCGATCATTGGAAAAGCATTAGGCTATCTATAGTCGGTCAATGATCGGAACAATTTTAAAAGATAACGGATAAAGTGAGAATAATGGAGCATGTGAAAGGCCCTGGCCCAATGAAAGCTACAATTATTACTAAGCAACTCAGTGGTTTAATTATTGGAACACATACGTCTCTTAAGTGCTTTATATGCATAGAAAGGTAAAATATATACTACATACTAAGACAAACGTTTGACGAACTGACGCTAAATAATACTGGATGTACTTGTTCCGACTTACGTACAAATTCAACTTAAAGACGGACTCAGGAATGGAACTCGTACATAACCCGGGGACAACCTGTATAGGAGTTGGGATGTAATGTTAAAATTGTACAAGTCATTGGTAAGGCCAAATTTGGAGTATTGCGTACAGTTCTAGTCACCGAATTAAAGGAAAGATGTCAACAAAATAGAGAGAGTACAGAGGAGATTTACTGGAATGTTATCAGGGTTTCAGCACCTAAGTTACAGGGAGAGGTTGAACAAGTTAGGTCCTTATTCTTTGGAGCGTAGAAGATTTGAGGGGGGACTTGATAGAGGTATTTAAAATTATGAGGGGGATAGATAAGAGTTGACGTGGATAGTCTTTTTCTATTGAGAGTAGGGGAGATTCATACAAGAGTACATGAGCTGAGAGTTAGGGAGCAAAAGTTTAAGGGTGATACAAGGGGGAATTTCTTTACTCAGAGAGTGGTAGCTGTGTGGAACTAGCTTCCAGTAGAAGTGGTAGAGGCAGGTTTGGTATTGTCACTTAAAGTAAAATTGGATAGGTATATGGACAGGAAAGGAATAGAGGGTTACGGGCTGAGTGCGGGCCAGTGGGACTAGGTGAGAGTAAGCTTTCAGCACAGACTAGAAGGGCTGAGATGGCCTGTTTCTGTGCTGTAATTGTTATATGGTAACTGAACAAACATGCACTGTCTTTCACAGCAAGATTCAACACTAAACATGTCACTTGTCTTTGGTAGATGTGTCCTGTGCATGTGCAGTAGGAGAAGATTCGACAAAATCTCCGTTTCAATATCTTTAAAAACACATAGTGCGGGCGCCTATCGTTTTTACGTGAAACCGGTGTTTTCAAAATTATCCGGTCTAGTGTGGATGTAGCCTAAGACAAGGAAGAGAGAGAGAGACTGTCTCTCACTTAATTTAATGGTGTGATTAGTGCAGGGGGGGAAATGTCATGAACTTCAAGGTCATTTAGATAGAGCCTGAAAGCTGATGAAGATCTGTGCCACCACTATTCTGTAGCTAGCAGTGCAGCATCTTATGCTTACAACTGGATACCTGCCAGCTCCATTGGTTACACAGCCCAGAGGAGGAGTTTGTATGGCTGGGGACGGGGGAAGAAATCACTCCAAACTAAGAAAACAAATCAACAGAATAGAGAAACAGAAATTATGTAGAGAAAATTCTAAACCACGTTACTGTATTCAACTTAAATATATTCACTTGAAGCTTCCAACCCCGTTGCTGCTGCTACAAAGACATTCATTTACTTTATTAATCGAGAAACCGTTGCAGCAGGAAGAGGAGCAAAGGGCTCGTGAGAGCGCTGAGTGCGGGGAAGCAGCTGAGGTGAGCATGCTTTAAAAAGGCAGCGAAGTGGGTACTTGGGACAATGTGATCTAGAAACTGTTGCAGCAGCAAGAGGAGGAGTGAAGGGCTCATGAGGTAATTGGCAGGGTCAAATAAAAGGACAGGTAACTGAAGAGGAATGGCCAGTATGTGAGTGGCTCGGGGTAGGAGTGGAGTTTTGAGGCTTTGGCGAGCAGAGGCTGAGGATGAGCTTGCTCCAAGTGAGGTAAGGTCAGGTAAGTTCCTTTAATTAATTTAATTAACTTAGGAGTAGGTAATGGAGGCAGCAGTTAGGGCAGTCAAGTGCTCCATATGCAGGATGTGGCAAGTCAGGGACAGCACAATTGTCCCTGATGACTACACCTGTAAAAAGGCGCAACCAGCTGCAGCTCCTGACAAACTGAGTTAGGGAACTGGAGCTGGATGAACTTAGGATCATTCTTGAGGCAGAAGCAGAAATAGACAGGAGTTTCAGGGAGATAGTCACCCCTAAAAGTCAGGAGGCATGTAGCTGGGTAACTGTTAGGAGAGGAAAGGGGAATAGACAGGAACAGCAGAGCACCCCTGTGGTCATTCCCATCAACAATAAGTATACCGCTTTGGATACTACTGGTGGGGATGACCTACCAGGGACAAGTTGTAGTGGTTGCGTCTCTGGCACTGAATCTGGACCCTCAGCTCAGAAGGGAAGGAAGGAAAAGAGGAGAACAGTAGTAATAAGGGATTCAATAGTTAAGGGGACAGATAAGAGGTTCTGTGGGAGAGATTCAGAATCCCGGATGGTTTGTTGCCTCCTTGGTTCCAGGGTCCACGATATCTCGGATCAAGTTCTCTGTATTCTCAGGACAGAGGGTGAGCAGCCAGATGTCATGGTCCATGTAGGGACCAATGACGTGGAAAGGAAGAAGGAAGAGGTCCTGCAAAGAGAGTTTAGGGAGTTAGGAGCAAAGTTGAAGGACAGGACCTCCAGGGTTGCAATCTCAGGATTGTTCCCCATGCCACGTGCTAGTGAGGCTAGAAATAGGAAGATAATGCAGCTAAATACATGGCTAAGGAGATGGTGCAGGAGGGAGGGCTTCATGTTTCTGGACAATTGGGCTTTGTTCCAGGGGAGGTGGGACCTGTTCTGACCAGACAGTTTGCACCTGAACTGGAAGGGGACTAACATCCTTGCGCTTAGGTTAGTTAGTGCTGCTCCGGGGAGTTTAAACTAGATTTGCTGGGGGAGGGAAACCAGAGTGTTAGAGCAGATGGTAAAGTGGAGGAGGATAAAGGCCATGCAAGATGGTGACAGGCAGGTGATAAAGAAGGGATGCGATCAGACTGAAGGTTTGAGATGTATCTATTTTAACACAAGGAGTGTTGTGAACAAAGTGGATGAACTTAAGAGTGTGGATCAATACTTGGAGATATGATGTGGTGGCCATTACAGAGACTTGGATGGCTCAGGGACAGGAATGGTTACTTCAAGTGCTGGGTTTTAAATGTTTCAGAGTGGACAGGGAGGGAGGCAAAAAAGGTGGGGTCGTGGCATTGTTGATCAGAGGTAGTGTCACGGCTGCAGAAAAGGTGGACATCATGGAGGGATTGTCTATGGAGTTTCTGTGGGTAGAGATTAAGAACAGGAAGGCGTCGATAACTTTACTAGGTGTTTTTTATAAGCCACCTAATAGTAACAGGGATATCGAGGAGCAGATAGGGAAACAGATCCTGGAAAGGTGTAATAATAACAGAGTTGTCATGATGGGAGATTTTAATTTCTCAAATATCGACTGGCATCTCCCTAGAGCAAGGTGTTTAGATGGGGTGGAGTTTGTTAAGTGTGTTCAGGAAGGTTCCTTGACACAATATGCAGATAAGCCTACAAGAGGAGAGGCTGTATTTGATTTGGTATTAGGAAATAAACTGGTCAGGTGTCAGATCTCTCAGTGGGAGAGCATTCTGGAGATAGTGATCATAATTATATCTCCTTTACCATAGCAATGGAGAGAGATAGGAACAGACAAGTTAGAAAAGCATTTAATTGAAGGGGAATTATGAGGCTATCCGACAGGAAATTGGAAGCTTAAATTGGAAACAGATGTGCTCAAGGAGAAGTACAGAAGAAATGTGGCAAATGTTCAGGGAATATTTGTGTAAAGTTCTGCATAGGTACATTCTAATGATATAGGGAAGTTATGGTAGGGTGCAGGAACCATGGTGTACCAAGGCTGTAATAAATCTGGTCAAGAAGAAAAGCTTACAAAAGGTTCAGAGAGCTAAGTAATGTTAGAGATCTAGAAGATTATATGGCTAATGGAAAGGAGTTTAAAAAGTAAATTAGGAAAGCCGGGAGCCATGAGAATGCCTTGGTGGGCAGGATTAAGGAAACCCCAAGGCATTCTACAAGTATGTGAAGAGCAGGAGGAAAAGACGTGAAAGAATAGGACCTATCAAGTGTGACAGTGGGAAAGTGTGTATGGAACCGGAGGAAATAGCAGAAGTACTTAATGAATACTTTGCTTCAATATTCACTATGGAAAAGGCTCTTGGAGATAATAGTGACGACTTACAGCAGGTTGAAAAGCTTGAGCATGTAGATATTAAGAAACAGGATGTGCTGGAGCTTTTGGAAAGCATCATGTTGGACAAGTCACCAGGCCTGGATGAGATGTACCCCAGGCTACTGTGGGAGGTGAGGGAGGAGATTGCTGAGCCTCTGGTGATGATCTTTGCACCATCAATGGGGACGGGAGAGGTTCCAGAGGATTGGAGGGTTGCGAATGCTGTTCCTTTATTCAAGATGGGGAGTAGAAATAGACCAGGAAATTACAGACCAATGAGTCTTACCTCAGTGGTTGGTAAGTTGATGGAGAAGATCCTGAGAGGCAGGATTTATGAACATTTGGAAAGGTATAATATGATTAGGAATAGTCAGCACGGCTTTGTCAAGGGCAGGTCGTGCCTTACGAGCCTGATTGAATTTTTTGAGGATGTGACTAAACATATTGATGAAGGAAGAGCAGTAGATGCAGAGTATATTGATTTCAGCAAGGCATTTGATAAGGTACCCCATGCAAGGCTTAGTGAGAAAGTAAAGGAGGCATGGGATCCAAGGGCACATTGATTTGTGGATCCAGAACTAGCCCACAGAAGGCAAAGAGAGGTTGTAGATGGGTCACATTCTGCATGGAGGTCGGTCACCAATGGAGTGCCTCAGAGATCTGTTCTGGGACCCTTACTCCTTGTGATTTTTATAAATGACTTGGATGAGGAAGTAGAGGGATGGGTTAGCAAGTTTGCTGATGACACTAAGGTTGGAGGTGTTGTGGATAGTGTGGAGGGCTGTCAGAGGTCACAGTGGGACATCAGTAGGATGCAAAACTGGGCAGATGAAGTTCAACCCAGATAAGAGTGAAGTGGTTCATTTTGATAGGTCAAAAATGATGACAGAATATAGTATTAATGGTAAGACTCTTGGCAGTGTGGAGATCAGAGGGATCTTGGTGTGTGAGTCCATAGGATGCTCAAAGCACAAGGATCAGTTCTGGGACCTCTACTTTTCGTGATTTTTATTAATGACCTTGATATTGGGTTTAGTAGGAATCATGTGGAAAGGGGCTGAAATTTTAGTTTTTGCGTCAGTTTAGGTCCAATGGTTTATTTGTAACCTCAACCTTCAACCTCAATATATAAAGTTGCAGAAAGCCTCGAACTGACATCATACAATAACTAGAACATCACAGTTCAGAGGCAAGAGGTACAATTATCCCACAATTGTGCAGCTACTGAGTAAGGAAATCTTCAATTCATATGGACGGTGGTACGACCATAGCAGGAGTGTTGTGTACAGTTTTGTTCTCCTTATCTGGAAGAGTGTGCAGAGGAAGTGCAAAATTAAAGTGCTGCAGCCTGACTCTTGGACTGGGAGCTGCCCTGTGAACGGATTGATTAACACTGCATCCAGTAGAGGGCAGCAGTTGCAGAAGCCACCACTGATTGTAAAGAAGCCATTCTCTTCTCTCAAATGGATGCAAACCAATAGAATTCTCCTCTGCATTTTGCTCTAACATAGTCATCAAATATATATCCAAGATGCAGCTCAACATACTTTTTGACCACTAAGTGAAATATGACAAATTGACAAGACCAGGCAGTGGAATCAACAAGCTGTAGGCAAAACTGTAGGTGAAAAAGCACTAAATCACCCCACTGATTGGTGGCATCCAGAAGACTTATATAAAGAATCCAAAAGAAGATTTATGCCTACATATTTTATCACATATTTGGTATAGTCAAAACCATCCTGATGGCGTGGTTTGAGTATCTCAGAAAATGCTGATCTCCTGGGATTTCCATGCACAAGTCTCTAGAATTTACAAAGACTGGTACAATAAACAAAACACAAAACATTCAGGAGTAGAAGTTCACTGGGCGGAAACACCCCGTTAATGAGAGAGGTCAGAGGAGAATGACCAGACTGGTTCAAAGTGACAGTTACTCAAATAACCATGCGTTACAACAGCGCTGTGCAGAACAGCATCTCTGAACAGCTAACACATCTAGTCAAGTCAAGTCACTTTTATTATCATTATCATAACTGCTGGTACAATACATTGTAAAAATGAGATGTTTTTCAGGACCATGGTGTTACATGACACAGTACAAAAACTAGACTGAACTACATAAAAAACAACACAGAGAAAGCTATACTAGACTACAGACCTACACTGGACTGCATAAAGTGCACAAAAACAGTGCAGGAATTACAATAAATAATAAACAGGACAGTAGGGCAAGGTGTCCGTCCAGGCTTCGGATATTGAGGAGTCTGACAGCTTGGGGGAAGAAACTGTTACATAGTCTGGTCGTGAGAGCCCGAATGCTTCGGAGCCTTTTCCCAGATGGCAGGAGGGAGCAGAGATTGTATGAGGAATGCATGGGGTCCTTCATAATGCGGGAAGAGAGACCCCGATGATCTTCTCAGCTGACCTCACTATCCGCTGCAGGGGAAGTATAACCTTGAAGTGAATGAACTAGGGCAGCAGACGACCACACTGGTTTCCACTTCTGTACCAAATAAGTGTACGTGTACGTGAAACAGCTCTGATCATAAAATGCTGAAAAATCTCCAAGTGACTAAATGGACTATTCTTAGCTTTCTTAGCAAACACTCCAATGCAGCACAGAATGAGCACAATTTTATAAGAAATTCAACTTCAAATTTGCCTGTAAGAAATGAACAAGAAATGTAAAAATAATGACAAACTGAAAGATGCTGGTAACAAACGAGATGAAATCTGCAAGCCATGGCGCATCTATGGAAAAGAGCAAACAGCCGACCTTTCAGGTCAGGACCCTTTCTCAAAACAGTAAATCTTTTGGAATTCTTCAACTTGACAAGTTCAGCATATTTAAGATAGATGGATAGATTCTTGACATATGAATGGAAAATGGTAGTGGGCCATTTCAGGAATATGATGCTGAGGTAAAATAGTAGACGTGTCATTTGTGAATGAAGGGACAGGCACAAGGAATCAAGTCAAAGTCAGCCAGAATCATACATCACAGAAATAAGCCCTTCTGTCCACTATGTCCATGCTGATTAAGTACCCATCTACACTAATCTGAATTAACAGCATTTGGTACACATAGCCTGTTTTGCCAGAAATTCAATTCCTCATCCAAATACCTCTTTTTAAAATGTTATGAGTGCATTTGCTTCCAGCATCTTTTTAAGCTGTGCATTCTATACTGTAACCATCCTCTGAATGAAAACAATATTTTTTCTCTCTATCCACCCGATGTCGTCATCTTATAATTTTAAACCTCTCTGCCTTCTTTGCTCTAAGCAGAAGTAACCCAGCATATGCAATCTCCTCATGACTGAGAAGTTCTATTTGAGGCAACATCCTGGTAAATCTCTCTGTACCTTCACATCCCTCCAATGGCACAGAGACCAAAATGGTACACAGTAACCCAGTGTGGTCTAATCAAAGTTCTATAAAGTTACACCATGACCTCTATGCCTGACTGAAGAACTAGAATCCTCTGGCTGAGCTAGACAGCATTTATCATTTATTCCAAGCATCATATCTCTGTAGTACCTTTAACTTGCAAACTAGCTGCTGTGTTTCAAAGTATTACAACATCATAACAATTAAATAAATGTCAGATGTTATGCCTTTCATAAGAGTCATTTAACATATTGATTGCTAATAGCAAATTTCTATACCTTACAATACAGATCACTTGCACCTTTTTAATAATTTTATAGCTTACAATTTATGTAACAGTAAATTTACAAATAACATTAACTCTCCATTTTCTCCCCCAAACAAGATTTCATCATGGCAGACTGCCATTTGTCAATACGAAGTGCCAGGGACAGCAGGTTTTTTTGTTGGGGGACTTGTCACCAAAGACTCTAGCAAATGTCTACAGATGTATCGTTGAGAGTATTCTAACTGGTTGCCTCACTGCCTGGAGATTTTATAGCCGCCCATTTTGTACTTGAGGAAATAGTAGATTTAAAATTGATTTAATTTGGAGCAGGCTATTTCATGAAAAATGGCAGTGCGCACAATGAAAGTAACACTATGGAGTCTAAATTTTAACAGGTACAGGTCTCCTTGGCTATCCGTAAGTTGAGCATTTCTATGAAACCTTTTGTAAGCTGAAATAGCGTAAATCGAAGAAGCAATTACCACTAATTTATATAGGAAAAATTTTTGAGCGTTCCCACACCCAAAAACTAAGCTACCAAATCATACCAAACACATAAAACCTAAAATAACACTAACATATAGTAAAAGCAGGACTGATGCTGACTGAAAGAGACCACTTTGCTACTAGCAGAAGCAATAATAACATTGGCAGCTTTCAAGATTCTTTCTCTCTGCATGTAAATAGTATGAATAGTGGACACAGGAAAGTTCAATGCACGCACGATGTCTTTACTTCGTTCACCATGATCAAAACACTTAATTACGTCCAGTTTTATGCTAAGCGTAACACCCTTACAAGCTCTCTTAGGCTTTTCTGATACCTTAGGACATATCTTGCTAACGGATGCACAAAATAAATCGAGATAAAGCATAGATGCTCACAGACACAGTTCAAAGCTATGGCGGCTTGATGCTGAGTGTAGATCCCGGGGAAGGAGCTTGGCAGCACAACTCTCACGGCTCAGGGTGTGCGCTACCTCTATACAGTAACGGTTCACTGCAAAACAAATGCTGAACGCTATTTTCACTTTTCGCCTTTTTTCATAAAAGCAAAAATCCTCTTTGGATTTCTTTCAGTTAGTGAAAACCAGTACTAATGTAGGCCTTTCGTAAAAGCAAAGTGACTTAAAGTGAACTTTCAAAAAGTGGGGGATACCTGTAATGTGTGCAGATAGATACAAGACATGACAATGGAAAAGAGGAATCTCAGAAAATTAAGAAATCAATCTGTTTGGGTGGCTCTAAGTAAAAACAAAGATAGAATATATTTTTATTAGTTATAAACTAGTCAGCACACATTAATAGTATCGTTGAGCATAGTATAAATCAGAATAATGGAGGTCCATATATCAATACACTGCAATAATTATCAGAGACTTTAAGCTTTATAAGAACATAAGAAATAGAAGCAGGAGTAGTCCAACCAGCCCATCGAGCCTGCCCCACCATTCAATAAGATCATGACTGATCTGTCCGTAAACTCAGCTCCGTCTACCTGCCTTTACCGCATAACCCTCAATTCCCCTACTATGTAAAAAGTGGATGATCTCACATTTACCAACGTTGTATTCCACCTGCCAGACCTTGGCCCACTCACTTAACCTATCTATATCCCTCTGCAGACTCTCCACATCCTCTGCACAATTTGTTTTTCCACTCAGTTTAGGGTCATCAGCAAATTTTGCTACACCACACTCAGTCCCCTCTTCCAAATCATCAATTTAAATGGTAAACAGCTGCAGGCTCAGCACCAACCCCTGCGGCACCCCACTCACCACTGACTGGAGAAACGCCCATTTATACCAACTGTCTGCCTTAACCAATCCACTATCCATGCCAATACACTTCCTCCAACTCCATGCATTCATATCTTTCTTATACACTTCAATTCCACAGACCACTCACACTCCGATATGTCTGTCCGTGGCCTCCTCTACCGTCAAAATGAGGCCACACGCAGGTTGATGGAGCAACACCTTATCTCCCGCCTAGGTAGCCTCCTACCTGCCGGCATGAACATTAAACTCACAGACCTCCACTGATACCCCTGCCCACCCCTTATTTCATCACTATCTATAGTTTTAGTCTGGTTCTCTTTCTCGTCTCTTTTTCCCCCCCTCACTATAATCTCCCCCCAGCCCTACCTTTCTTTCTCTTTTATTTCCCATATTCTCCACCTTCCCCCAGCCCATTTCCCTCCAGCCTATCACTTCCCAGCTCTCTACTTCATCCCTCCCCCCACTTCTTATCCCCCCTCAACCATCCCATGTTACTTCACTCTTGATGAAGGGTTTCGGCCTGAAATGTCATCACTACCTTCTCCCATAGATGCTGTCTGGTCTGCTGAGTTCTGCCAGCATTTTGTGTTTTTATTTATTTCCAGCATCTGCAAGATTCACTCGTGTTGCCTTTCTTATAAGTCTCTTGTGCGGCACCTTACCAAATGTCTTCTGGTAATCCAAGTACAGTTGGCCCTCCTTATCCGCGGGTTCCATGTGTGCAGATTCAACCAACCGTGCATCAGGAAAACTAGAAGTTCTCTCTCCAGCACTTGTTGTTTCAGCATGTACAGACTATTTTTGCTTGTCATTATTCCCTAAACAATACAGTATAACAACTACTTACATAGCATTTACATTGTATTGGGTATTATGAGTAATCTAGAGATGATTTTAAAGTACAAGCAATCCCCGGGTTATGAACGAGTACTGTTCCTGAGTCCATCTTTAAGTCGGATTTGAAGTCGGAACAGATACATCCAGTATTATTTAGTGTCAGTTAGTCAAACGTCTGTCTTAGTATATAGCATATATTTTACCTTTCTATGCATATAAAACACTTAAGAAACATATGTATTTCAATAATTAAACCACTGTGTTGCTTAGTAATAATTGTAGCTTTCATTGGGGCAGGGCCTTTCACATGCTCCATTAAAATTGTTCCAATCGTTGACCAACTGTAGCCTAACGCTTTTCCAATGACTGATGGCGTTTCACCTCTTTCTGATCAATTTATTACTTCCACTTTATTTTCAATTGTGATTGTCATTACTTTCATGAACATCAACACTGCAGATTCAGAGCAGTGCCGCCACTGAGACAGGTTAAGTAAGGTCCGGGGTTCTGTTGGGTCCTGAAGACCACCGCACTGAGACAGGTTAAATAAGAGACTTGAGCATCCGCGTTTTTGGTATTCGCAGGGGGTCCCAGAACCAATCCCCCGTGGATAAGGAGGACTGACTGTATACGAACAACATCCACCTATTCCCCTCTATCCACTATACTCATTATGTCCTCAAAAAACTCCGGTAAGTTTGTCAAACAGGGCCTGTCCTTTCTGAATCTGAGCTTCATCTGTCCAATGGAACCACTCCTTTCTAAATGCTTTGCTATTTCTTCCTTAATGACAGCTTCAAGAATTTTCCCAGCTACAAATGTTAAGCCAACCTATAGTTGCCCATCTTTTGCCTACATCCTTTTTTAAAAAGTGGCGTGACGTTTGCTGTCTTCCAATCCGCCAGGACCTGTCCAGAGTCCAAAGAATTTTGGTAAATGATTACCAACACATCTACTATAACCTCCGTCAATTCCCTCAGCACTCTGGGATGCATCCCATCAGAACCTGGGGACTTATCTACCTTCAAGCCCTCTAGTTTGCTCATCACTATCTCTTTAGTGACAGTGATCTTATCGAGGTCCTCACCTCCCATTTCGAACATAACACCATTCTTTGGCATATTAGATGTGTCTTCCACCGTGAAGACCAACACAAAATAGTCATTCAATGCCTCAGCCATGTCCTTATCACCCAACATCAACTTCCCCATTTCGGCTTCCAAGGGACCTACGTTGACTTTAGCCGTATATAAAAACTTTTGCTATCTGTTTTTATATTTTGTGCTGATTTACTTTCATACTCTATCTTCCCTTATTTCTTGTTTAGTTGTTCTTTGTTGCTTTTTAATATATAGATTGGAATTTCAATCCAAATTAAAAATAGTACCATGGAGGATTAATTTCTGGAAAATACAAGAGATATGCTTCGAGTTCAGTATTTTAAGGAACCAAAGAAAGCAGTCAATCTTAGATGCAATGATGAAAAACATTTAAATAAGATTTGGTATTGAAGAGCTTGTTAGGGAGGGAGTGACCATGATTATGATGAATTTTACATAAACATTTAAAATGATTTAACTTAAAAGTGAAAGCAAGGTCTGATATCTAAATAAAACAAATGACAAAGGCACGATGATTTACTTACGACAGGTTGGGAAACATGGTTATATAAAGCAGAAACTTAATATGTAGATTACAAATAATACATGCCCCTTCAAAGCAAACAAAAATATAAACTGGAAGTCTGGGCAAAGATAAAAATAACTTTTGATTTAAGGAATAAAGGGTTAGTGTAGGAGAATGGCAGAGTTTAAAGATCACATTTAATGGCAGAGCAGACATGAAGGGCCAAATGGTGGATTTTAGCTTTGTTCCTATAATGACTAGCTATTCTCATTGATATTCCAGTTTTATTGATAGAGGTGCTAACTTTTAGATAACATCAAAACCTGTGAATTGATCAGTTGTCTCAGGCATATTGAAAAACCCATTCAAGGACCATTTCAAAGATGGGTTCAGAAGCTCATCTGTTTTTTTCAGTTCAGTCAAAACAAGAATATTCTAGCTATTCTAGCCGAGGAGTAGATTTAAAAGGTTTAAAAGATGAGGGGAGGGGAGAGAAGAAAAAAAAAGGTGATAGGCGAAACCTGAAGGGGAGGGATGAAGTAAAGAGCTAGCTAGCAAGTTGATTGGTGAAAGAGACAGAAGACCATGGAAGAAAGAAAAGGGGGGAGGAGCACCAGAGGGAGGCAATGAGTGGGCAAGGAGATAAGGTAAGAGAGGGGGCTGGAGGGCATTACCAGAAGTTTGAGAAATTAATGTTCATGCCATCAGGCTGGAGGCTACCCAATTAGAACATTCCTCCAACCTAAGTGTGGCCTCATCACAACAGCATGGATGGACGTATCAGAATAGGAATAGGAAGTAGAATTAAAATGTGTGGCTACTGGGAGGTCCCAATTTTCTGGCAGACAGGGTGTATAGATGCTCGGTAAAGCAGTCTTCCAATCTACATTGGTTACTTGTAAAAACACCATTTCCTTCTCTCAATTTCTCCATCTCCACCGTATCTCCTCTCAGGAAGAGGTTTTTCACTCTGGAACGAACGAAATGTCCTTTTTCAAAGCAAGGGTCTTCCCTTCCTCCCCCATCAATGGGGCCCTCAACCTTATCTCTTCCATTTCATGCACACCTGCTCTTATTCCATCCTCCCACCACTTTAACAGAGATAGGATTCCTCTTCTCCTCACCTACCACCGCACTAGCCTCCGTGTTCAGCACTTAATTCTAAGAGACTTCCGCCATCTCCAATGGGATCCCACTACCAAGCACATACATCCCCACCCCCAATCTCTGCTTTCTGCAGAGATCGCTCCCTACGTGACTCTCTTGTCCATTCGTCTCTCTCCACTAATCTCCCTCCTGGCACTTATCCTTGCAAATGGAACAAGTGCTACATCTGCCCCTACACTTCCTCCCTTAATACCATTCAGGGCCCTAAACAGTCCTTCCAGGTGAGGTGACACTTCACCTGTGAGTCTGTTGGGGTCAGATACTATGTCTGGTGCTCCCAGCGTGGTCTCCTGTCCAGTCGGCCCTCCTCACTTGCGAGTTCCATATGCTCGAATTCAGCCAACCGCGAAGCGAGAAAACCCGGAAGTGCTCTTCGAGCATGTAGACTTTTTTTTTCTTGTCATTATTCCCTAAACATTGCATTATAACAACTATAGCATTTACATTATAAGTAATCTAGAGATGATTTAAAGTATACGGGAAGATGTGCGTAGTTTATCATGGATCAGGATCGAAAAAATCCGTAAGTTCTCTTACTAAGTAAGTCGGAACAGGTACATCAGCATTATTTAGCGTCAGTCAAATGTTTTTCTCAGTACATAGTATATATTTTTCCTTTCTATGCATATAAAACACTTAAGAAACGTATGTATGTCAATAATTAAACCACTGCGTTACTTAGTAATAATTGTAGCTTACATCGGGGGAGGGCTTTTCTCACTTTATCCTTTAAAATTGTTCCAATCATTACCAACTGTAGCCTAACGCTTTTCCAATGACCGATGGCGTTTCACCTCTTTCCGATCACTTTATTATTTCCACTTTATTTTCAATCGTGATTGTGATTATTTTCGTGAACAGAAACATTCAGAGCTCTACCGCCGGGTCCTAATGTCCACCGCACTGAGACAGGTTAAATTAGGTCCGGGGTTCTGCTGGGTCCTTAAGTCCACCTCACTGAGACAGGTTAAATAAGAAACTTGAGCATCCATGCTTTTTGGTATCTGCGAGGGGTTCCGGAACCAATCCCTCACGTATAAGGAGGGCCGACTGCATATCGGTGAGTCCTGACGTACATTGAGAGACTGCTTCTCCGAGCATCTATGCTCCATCCGCCAGAAAAAGTGGGATCTCCTAGGGTCACCAATTTTAACTCCACTTCCCATTCCATTATGTCTATCCATGGCCTCCTCCGCTGTCATGATGAAGCCACACTTAGGTTGGAGGAACAACACCTTATATTCCATTTGAGTAGCCTCCAGCCTAATGGCATAAACATTGACTTCTCAACTTCAAGTAATGCCTCCCCACTCCCCTCTCCTTTTCCCTCTCTTACTTTATCTCCTTGCCCATCCATCGCCTCCCTCTCATGCTCCTCCCCCTTTTCTTTCTTTCATGGTCTTCAGCCTCTGTTATCAATCAACTTGGCAACTCTTTACTTCACCCCTCCCCCTTCAGGTTTCACCTGTGTTTCACTCTCCTGTCCCCACCCCCAGCTTTAAATCTACTCCTTAGCTTTTCTTCTTCAGTCCAGCCAAAGGGTTTCTGCCCAAAATGTCAACTGTAGTCTTTTCAATAGATGTTGTCTGGCCTGCATTTTGTGTGTGTTGCTCAGTAAATTTCTACAGATGTGCCACTGAGAGTATTTTAACTGATTACATCACTGTCTGGTATGAAGGGATCACTGCACAGTATCAGAAAAAGCTGCAAAGTTGTAAACTCAGCCAGCTCCATCATGGGCTCTAGCAGTCCCAGCATTGAGGACATCTTCAACAACTAATGCTTCAAAAAGGATGCCCATCACTGAGGACCTGTACTCTTCTCACTGCTACCATCCAGGTGGTGGTACAGGAGCCTGAAGACACATACTCAACATTTAAAGAACAGTTTTTTCTCCTTCACCATCAGATTTCTTAATGGACAATGAACCCATGTACACTACCTCACTATTTCTTTTGTTCTTTTTTGCACTATTTAATGTTAAATATATATTTCTTGTTGTAATTTATAATTTTTAAATTATGTACTGCAAAATATTGCTGCTGCAAAGTAACAAATTTCCTGCCATATGCCAGAGCTATTAAACCTGATTTTGAAATATTCAACTGGAACATTTCAGAGTACCTGTCATGGGCCCAGCACATGAGTGCAATTACAAAGAAAGAATGGAAGTGTCTCCACTTCATTAGTTTGCAAAGATTTTATCTAATACTTTGACTAACTTCTACATAAGTGTGGTGGAGACTATACTGACCATTGCATCAACGGCTGGATAGCCTCAAATGGAAAATCTGACAAAAAGTAGTGGATATGGGCCAGTCCATCACCATTGAGCACATCTATACGGAGTGTTGTCACAGGAAAGCAGTATCCATCAAGGACCTCCACCCAGTCATGCATTCTTCTCACCACTGCATCAGGAAGGAGATACAGGAGCCTCAGAACTCATACCATCAGATTCAGGAAAACTTATTACCCCTCAGCCATCAGGCCCTTAAACCAGAGGGGATACTTTACTCCATTTAACTCACCTAATACTGAACTGTTCCCACAACCTATGGACTCACTTTCAAGGACTCTTCATCTCATGTTCTGAAAATCATATTTTTCATTTTTGTATTTGCACAGTTTATTCGCTTTTACACATTGGCTGTTTTTTTCCTGCTCTGTTGAATGCAGATTTTTATTGATTCTGATATAGTTCTTGGATTTACTGAGCATGCCTGTAAGAAAAACAAATCTCAGGGTTGTATATAGTGACATATATGTACTTTGATAATAAATTTACTTTGAGCTAGTCTGGCTGGGTTCTCTGTTTAACATTTCTTCTGAAAACACTTCTCCAATGTTGGCTTGAATTGTTAGGTCAATTGTCAGGAGTGGAAAAAACTCCCAACCACCTTGTCTTGCAGGAAGAATTTCAGGCTTAAAAAGATACAATTTCATATCTCCTCCTAAAGTTGGCCAAACACATTCTGAACAACTACTTTGCTTTACTTCTTCAGTTCCTGATAATTAAACAGTTGTTCTTGAATTCAACTTGCCTCCTCCTGCTGATTGTGAGATGCAAGCACTGTATTAAAAGGTTAACCTTTTAACTAAAAATAAACTGTTTGTTCCTCAGATTTCTTGAGCCATTTGGAACCTGTTCTTCAGATTCTATGTAATGAACATTCAAAATACACCTCATTTCAAGCAATTCAAATTAGTACTGTTCTACCATCTGAAACCCCAAACATTACAGAATTTTAATAATAATTTTTCTATGTGTGGAAGCTGCACTAAATCAGTGAAACAATCAGTCTTCCACTGTTGGATTAATTTGTAAATGAAAGAAGTTGTCTCACATTAATTAAAAGCTCCTCAGAATCATAAAGATGTGGATGTGCGGTTAACCACAGGTGTGTTTTTTTTCAAACCAAATTTCTGGTCATTGTTCAGCATTGATGTTAAACCTAAGCTTAACCAGTGAAGAACTACCACACTTCATTGATTAGTTAGTAACAAAGATACAAAATCTCCTTTTATTAATGCAAAATTCAGAGGAGCAACTGGACTTCTCACTCCCCTCTCTCCTGGGATCGTGAAGTTGTTTTACTACAAACAATTTTGAACAATATTAGACAAACACCATTTTATTGACAGGACCTCAAGCCATCTTATGACAGATTTTTGTGCATATGATATGTCACTACATCAAAAATAAAGCAAAACTTGACCAAGTGAATCCTATCACTTGCTTAAAAGAAAAATGAGTCCATTAACTCTGGAATTTCTATTCCATTGCCAATTATGGACTTATGAGTAAAATGCAACTTGTTCAGAACCTGATTTAACTTGATTTAAGAAAACTCTACATTAACTCAATACTTCTTTTATTTACCATCAAGGTTTACTAATCAGCAAAAGAAGCCCATCTGAGTATTCACTAGTTGGGAAAGGGGTATCAGTAATATTCCTCACAATCAATGTTTCTTCTGAACAAAAGTTATTGGGATTGGGCAATGAATTTTCTCTTAGTAAGAACCTATAACTAATGAGATATATAATCAGGTGTTTGAGAGCTTATTTTTGGCCAGGCTATGAGGAGAACTTTTCTTTTAGACTGGATTTTTGTTCAAGGCTAATCAGCAGATAGTCATAATCTTAGTTTATGATCCAAGCTCTCTGTCAGGATGGAACTGCAGAACCAACAAGTTTTATCAAGTCAGAGAGACAGCAGAGAAACAACCCTTTGGCCAACACATCCATGCCAGCCAAGGTATCTTCCTTAGCCGGTCCTATTTGCCTACATTTGGCAAATATTCCTTCCTTTAAACCTCTCCTATCCAGAAACTTTTCCAAGTGTCTTTTAAACATTGTAATTTGACAAAAATGTGTCCACTCCATCAACCAACACTTCCTCTGGCAGTCGTCATTGACACACCATCATTGAATGCTAAACTGGGGCACAGAATTGAGTGTGGCAACAAAAGTACCAAACTGTCATGTTCACAGCAAAAATGGATCTGTCCTTGCATCTATTTCACTTTCTGTTCACGCTACTTTCCCAATCAAATCCAAATAATCTAAGCTAGAACAGCAATTGATTAACCTACAAAACATCCAGTGGGTTCAGGACCAGCTGGTAAAATGGGCTGAAAAATGGCAGATGGAATTTAATACCGACAAGTGAGGTGTTGCACTTTGGGGAGACCAACCAGGGCAGGTCTTACACAGTGAGTGGTAAGGCACTGAGTACTTTAGAACAAAGGGATCTGGGAATACAGATCCATAATTCTTAGAAAGTGGTGTCATGGATAGATTGGGTCATTAAGGAAGCTTCTCACAAACTGGCCTTCATAAATCAATGTACTGAGTACAGGTAATGGGACATTATGTTGAAGTTGTTTAAGACTTTGATAAGGCCCAATTTGGAGTACTGTGTGCAGTTTTGGTCAACTACCTACAGGAAAGATGTAAATAAGATTGAAAGAGTACAGAGAACATTTACAAGGATATTGCTAGAAATGCAGCACCTGAGTTATAAGGAAAGATTGAATAGGTTATAACTTTATTCCCTAGAATGGAGGAGAATGAGAGGAGATTTGATAGAGGTATGAAAAGTTACAAGGGCTATAGAAAGGGTAAATGCAAGCAGGCTTTTCCACTGAGATTGGGTGAGACTACGATTAAAGGCCACGGGTTAAGGGTGAAAGGTGTAATGTTAAGGGGAACATGAGGAGAAACTTCTTCACTCAGAAGGTCGTGAGAGCGTGGAATGAGTTGCCATCATGAGTAGGTGTGATTTCAATTTCAACATTCCAGAGAAACTTGGATAGGTACATGGATGGGAGGGATATAGAGGGCTATGGTCAGGGTGCAGGTCAATGGGATTAGGCAGTTTACATGGTTGGCATAGAATGGATGGGCAAAGATCTTGATTCTGTACTGTAGCTTTCAATAACTGACATGCACAATAGTTTTAAAAACAGGAGCTGTACTCTAAAACCTCTACTCAGAAATATAACAAGTATTAAAACAAACTACATTCTAATTGGAAACATTTTTGCTTTGGACCCAGATATTTCAATAGTTGTTCTTCCTGTACAGTACCTTCTGGAGCATCACACACGAAACACTGGAGGAACTCAGCAGTACAAGCAGCATCTCTGGAAAACAATAAACAGGTGATGTTCATGCCTCTCCATAGATGCTGCCTGGCATGCTGAGTTCCTCCAGTGTTTTGTGTGCGCTGCTCTGAATTTCCAGCATCTGCAGAATCTCTTGTATTTATATTTTCTAGAGGAATTTTATGTTGTTCTTAAATTATTTATGCAGACTCAGAACCTGTAGCAGGGTGACGCACTGACATGTCAAATGAAATTCTCCATGTGGGATTCTCTCTCGGCTGCAAATTAGTTAAGTGAAAGAGCACAGAAATGCATAACATATTAACAATCAGGTGAATAGAGAACAAGAAGAGGGCAACATGAAACAGACAGAATGGGGTTATATGGGAATACACACCATATATACACTCAGTGGCCACTTTATTAGGTACAAGAGTGGAAACTGGTGGGACCTTCAGCTGTTGTAGTCCTTCCACTTCAAGGTTCAATGTATTGTGCGCTTAGAGGTTTTCTTCTGCACACCACTGTTGTAACATGTGGTTATTTGAGTTACTGCCATCTTCCTGTCAGCTTGTACCAGTCTGGCTATTCTCATTAACAAGGCATTTTCACACACACAGAACTACAGCTCTCTGGATTTTTTTTTTGTTTTTGCACCATTCTCTGTAAAGTCTAGGAGACTGTTATGTGTGAAAATCCCAGAAGATCGGCAGCTTCTGAGATACTCAAACCACCTGTCTGGCACCACAATTATTCCACAGTCTCAGTTACTTTAATGAGTGGTCACTCATTGTATATATGAAATCTTTATTTCAGATTTCGACAATTATCTACTAAAAGAAACAAACGGAAGGAAACTCATCATACAAACCAAACACTCTCATAGGACCAAGTTTAAGAAACAGTAGAATTTAACAACAATTTATTCCAAAGAAAAGCAAACTGGCTCCCAGATGAAAGCTAATAGTGCTCAACATACTTTTAGAGATCTCTGGTTGATAACAGGAGTAACATGTTGTTTTGAGAAACCAGAAGTAATTAGGATACATCTCACTGCCAAGAAATACAGAATTTAATAGCCTGGCTCCTAGAAATACTTTCGACACTATACAGGAATCAACTCAAGGCAAACATTGATCAGATGAGTTTGATTCCTTACATGCACATGGAAACATGCAATCATTTGAGTCAAATCAAATGGGCCTGGTCCAAGAGAAATTAGCATGTATGAGAGGGTTCCAGGTCACTAATGCACCATATTCTATTACTGCCAGCCTAGGTAAATTACTAGGAAATCTTTGTGGCATTAATTCAGAATTAGCTTGCCCGCAGAAAGCAGAAGTTACTAGTAGATGGAGTGTATTCCGCCTGGCGGTTGCTGACCAGTGGTGTTTCACATGCATCTGTTCTGTGACTCCTACTCTTTGTGATTTTTATAATTAACTTGGATGAAGTGAGTTAGTATGTTTGTAGATGAACGTAGATTGGTGGTTGCGTGGATAGTAAAAGGTTGTCATATGTTATCATGGGTTACTGATATGATGCATGCTAGGGCCCTAAAACTGGTCTTGTGTTTTGGGCTCTCTGATGCTTCAGGTTACATGCTGATAGTAATTGGGCAGAGATTTCTTCAAACAAGCCAGAATGAAATCCCTGACCATGACTTGAGATGTCAGGGTGGACTGTTTGTTGTTTAGTGACAACATCATGCAGAATCTCAAGTGCCTGACTAAGTCAGCCAATGGTGGTATGCAGAGTCCCCTAAACTGTACATCATTGACTTGAAAATACAAAATATATTGCCTGAACTTCAACTTCACTAGAATCCTGCAACTTCACATCCACAGTCAGACCACCATCACCTGTGGCTATTCAAATCAAAAAATGCATCACCATCACCCTCAAGGGCAATTAGGAAAAGGTCTCCACATTGATATCCAGATCCAAAAACTGAAAAGGAAAATGCTAGAATTGTGCAGTTCACATGAATTTATATACACATTTGACATATTGTAAGATTTTGATTAAACTATCGTTAAAATGGATAAGGGCAAACTAGTTGACTATGGTATATGGACTTCCAGAAAGTCTTCAGTGTTGCACCACTAAAGAAAACAGTAAATAAAATTAGTGCACATATTGGGAGAAGTAAATTAGTGTGGCTTGAGATTTGGATAACAAACAAAATCCAGAAAAAAAACTATCATTTTCTCACAGGGATGTTGCTGCAGTGGAGTCCAACTTCAAACATTCCATCAAGAGCAAAGATCACTGGATAGATTTCTGCATACTTGGTTATACAAGGACAGATTTAACAAACTATCAAGTGTACTGTGGAGACTAAGTCACTGTGTATATTCAAGGTACAGATCAATAGATTTTCGGTCATCAAGGGATTATGCAATTGGTTCAGGAAACTGGTGTTGAAGTAAAAGATCAATAAAATTATCTTATTGAATGCTGCAGCCTGAAGGGCCAAATGCTTTTACACCATTTCTAGTTTTTATATTCTCATGAACAGTGATCAAATCCAATCCTGACTTTATATTGGAAGGTCAGTCAGTTACAAAGTAATTGAAGATGTTTGACGATTAAGGAAATCACTTTGCTTCACTTAAGATGCACTCCCAGGAACATATTAATGGAATCAGCACTAAATTGGACTGCACCCAATCAGTGAGCGAGAGCATGAGAAGGTACATTTTCACTCAGGTTCGCGGCTAAAGATGAAAAAGGCAGCGCCTTGCAGCAGTTTTTTGGAGTTGAACTGCCCCCAGTCAGTGAACAGGATTCATTAGAAAGGGAGAATAAAAATAAAGCAAGGGCAAATGGAGTGGCTTTGGCAAGCTAAGTATCTGTTAAGTTTATTCTTCTTTAATTTTCATTCCCCATCTGTTTGGGCACAGTTAGTGCAATGAGAATGGCTCCAGGGGCAGTGCTTTGTGTGAAGGAATTTTGGGAGACTTCCAGTCTCCTGTATAACCACATTTGCACCATCTGCAGTTCCTCAAAGAACATATTAAGGAATCAGAGCTGCAGCTCGATGACCTTTGGCTCATATGGGAGACTGAGGAAATGCCATATAGGAGCTACAGAGACATTCACCCTAGGTTGCAGGAGGCAGGTAAATGGGTAGCCAATGGCGAGTATCATGTGGCCATTCTCTTAACAATAAGTATGCCACTTTGGATAATGTTGAGGTGGGGGGGGGGGGGGACCCATCAAGCAGAGCAGCAGCAGCAACTGGGTCTCTGGTGCTGTGGCTTAGAACAGAAGAGAGGTGAAGACTGCAGAGGTGATAGGAGATTCCATAGTCAGAGGAATAGAGAGAAACCTGGATAGTATGTTGCCTCCCAGGCGCCAGGGTCAGCGGTGTCTCAGATTGGGTGCAAGGTATTCTAAAGAGTGAGAGTGACCAGCCAGAGTTCTTGGTACAACTGGCACCGAAAACAAAGGCTGGAAAGGTGAGAATGTCCTGAAGAGAAATTTTAGAGAGGTAGGTAGGAAAGCTGAAAAGAAAGACCTCCAGGGTCCTAATCTCTGGATTGCTGCCCGTGCCACTGAGGGCAAGCATAGGATGATTTGGCAGATGAATGCATGGCTAAGGAACTGGAGCATAGGGCAGTGGTTCAGATTTCTGAATCATTGGGATCTCTTCCGAGGCAATAATGACCTGTACAAAAGGAACGGGTTCCACCTGAACCCGAGGAGGACCAATATTCTTGTGGGCCAGGTTTGCTAGAGCTGTTTGGGAGGGTTTAAGCTAATTTGGTGGGGGTGGGAACTGGAGTGATGGGCTGAGGATAGAGAAGTTCACTTACAAACAGAGGCAGTGTGTAATAAGATGGCTAGCAAGGAGAAGCTGATGATAGGGCAAAATTGCAGTCAACAGGATGAACTGCAAAGTAAAAGGGGGACAAAATCAAAAAAGGTGATGAATACAGGACTGAAGTGTTATTATTTGTATACTGAATAAGGTAGATGAACTTATAGCAATTACAGATTGGCACATATGATGTTGTGGGCATCACTGAATTGTAGCCTAAAGATTATAGCAGTCTCTAGAAAGAAGTGACATAGGATTGGAAGGTGGATAATTGTTGTGGGTAGAACTAAGAAACTGCAAGGGTAAAAAGACCTTGATGGGAGTTACTTACAGACCTCCAAACAATGGTAAAGATGTGGTTTACAAATTAAAACAAGAGTTAGAAAACACATGTCAAAAAGGCAATGGTACAATAGACATGGGGTATTTAAATATGCAGGCAGATTGGGTATATCAAGATGGTGCTGGATCCCAAGAGGGGCAATTTATAGAATGCCTTCGAGATGACTTTTTAGAGCAGCTCACATTTGAGCCCACTAGGAGATCAATTATTCTAGATTGGCTGTTGTGCAATGAACCAAAATTAGAGAGCTTAAGGTAAAGGAACCCTTAGGAGCCAGAGATCATAATATGATATAATTCACCCTACAATTTGAGAAGGAGAAGCTAAAGTCAGAAGTATTACAGTGGAGTAAAGAGAACTACAAAGGTATGAAACACACCCAAAATGCTGGAGGAATTCAGCAGGCTAGGCAGCATCTACAGAAAAGAGTACAGTCAACATTTCAAGCCGAGTGAAAATGTTTGGGAAACTGAAAGGTCTGAATGTAGGTTAAGTTACCTGGATCAGATTGTCTACACTCTACGGTTCTGAAAGAAGTGGCTGAAGAGATTGCAGAGGCTTTAGCAATAATCTTTCAAGAATCAATTGATTCTGACATGCTTCCAGAAGACTGTAAAACTGCAAATGTCATTCCACTCTTGAAGGGAGAGAGGCAGAAGAAAGGAAATTGTAGGCCAGTTAGTCTGACCTCAGTTGCTGAGAAGATGTTGGAATGAATTGTTAAGGATATGGTTTTAGGATACTAGGAGGCACATGACAAAATAGGCCAAATGTCAGCATGGTTTCCTCAAGGGAAAATCTTGCCCGACAAATCTGTTGGATTCTTTGAAGAAATAACAAACAGGACAAAGAAGAATTGGTAGATGTTGCATACTTGGATTTTCAGAAGGCCTTTGACAAGGTGCTAATCAAGGCTGTTTAACAACTTAAAGAGTCTATGATATTACAGGAAAGATACAAGCACAGATAGAACATTAGCTGATTCGCAGGAGGGAAAGAGTAGAAATAAAGGGAACCTTTTCTGGTTGGTTGCCGGTGACTAGTGAAGTTCCAAAGAGGTCTGCGTTGGGACCATTTCATTTTACATTATATGTCAAAGAGTTGGATGAAGGAATTGATGGCTTTCTGGTCAGGTTTGCAGAGATAGTGGAGCAGCTTGTAGTGTTGAGGAAGTAGAGACGCTACAGAAAGACAAACAGATTAGGAGAATTTGGCAAAGAAGATGAAATACAGTATCAGGAAGCATATGGTCATGCTTTTTGGTAGAAGAAAAGATTCATTATTTTCTAAATGGAAATGCTGGTGAGGCCTCAGTTAGAGTACCGTGAGCAGTTTCAAACCCCTCATCTAAGAAAGTATGTGCCGGCACTGGAGATGGTTCACAGGAGGCTCATGAGAATGATTCTGGGGTTGAAAGGCTTATCATATGAGGAGCGTTTGATGGCTCTGGGCCTGTACTCACTGGAATTCAGAAGGATGAGAAGGGATCTCATTGAAATCTATTGAATGCTAAAAGTAGACATGGAGAAGATGTTTCCTATAGTGAGGAACACTAAGAACAGAGGACACAGCCTCTGAATAGAGGAACATCTATTTCAAATGGAAATGAGGAGGAATTTCTTTAGCCAGAATGGTGAATCTGTGGAATTTGTTGCCACAGGCAGCTGTGGAGGTCAAGTCATTGGGTATATTTAAAGCAGAGGCCGATAGATTCTTGATTAGTCTGGGTGTGAACGGATACAGGGAGAAGGCAGGAGATTGGGGCTGACAGGGAAACAGATCAGCCATGATGAAATGGTGCAGCAAGCTCACTGGGCCAAATGGCCTAATTCTACTCCTATATCTTATGGTCCTAAAAGGTGGTATTAAAGCATTATATAGAGAATGCATTATTGAATCTGGAGCTCGATTGGTCTAGCTAGGGTTAAGAGTGCAACTGCTTAGCACAGAGATATTACACCAAGGCCTGTACCCTGACTAACAAGGTGAAGATGGTCCAATATTGTGGACTGGCAGCAGTTGTTTCATGCATGGAGACTCATGCTGGATGTAATGCAAGCTGCTGTTTTCCTTTGGCAGCACAGCTGTCCTCAACCCAGAGAATTCTCTATGGCAACAAGCTCAATAGCCAACAAATGTCATTGTGCTTGTTGCAACAGAGAAGCCTCTGGCCTACACAGAGCTGTACAGCCAAACAAAAGGACTGATTCCCAGCAATGAACTATGCTCAATGTACCGATTTGGGTGCTACCCTCAGCTCAGCACTCAGAAACTGCAGTTCTCATCTAAACAACCCAATCCCAGTCCGCACAGGTCACCTGTCCATGACAAGCCATGGGGCAATCCATTCTAGGGCAGATTTTCATTATAGTAGCATACAGCAGTAGGGAGGGCAAAAATTTGCCCAGATCCACAGCAGACCAGTGGGAAGGGCTGTGGTTCACCCAGGCACCAGCACTTCCGTGAAAGTACCAGTGCACATCTTTGCTGTAGCACAATGAAGACGGAAAAAAACATGTCAAGTTAGAAAAGAAAATACACATAATTAAAATCAAGGTGACACACTGAGACTGTAGATGATAGAACCTGAAACAACATGCAAACTGTTGGGAGGAATTCAGCGGATCGAGCAGAACCTGTGGAGGTGGGGGTGGAATTGTTGAAATTTTGGGTGGAAACCCTGCATCAGGACTGAGTGGAGAGGGGAGATAGCCATCACAAAGAGGACAGAGGAAGTGATGGCTGGTAAAGAAACAGGAAGTAGTGATTGAAGTCATCGCCTAATTACAGGAAATAGAAAGCTCTGCATTAAATTTAGACTCTATATGGATAGTTTGTAACATTTCTAACAAAAAGCCTACAAGTTTACTACCAACATTCGTTTTTGAATACAATCTACAAAGCGTATTCCATGCTTTTTTTGGCAGCACTTCCCAAACCTGAGACTTCTAGCAGGCACTATAACTCCTTGCACCCTTCCAAATTACACATCATCCCCAACTTGGACATATACCTTCATCTTTACTTAATGGAAGTTCTAGAGCATATTACTTAAAAAGTGTGGAACTAAGTAATATACACAAATTGCTGGAGGAACTCAGCATCGAGACAGCATCTACAGTGCCTTTAAAAAGTATTCAGCCTCCACAGTTTCACATTCTACTGTCTCATTTCTAAATTACAAGTATACTGAAGTAGGATTTTTGGAGCAAATCTACAAAGCACTGTGCATCTTGTCAAATCCAAAGAAAAATTCCAGAACCTAACAACAATTTACTAAAAATTAAAAACTAAAATTGTGAGGTTGAAAAAGTATTCATCACTTTGCAATTACTATGCTAACTTTCCTCAAGTGCAAAACTGTATATTATCTTACCAACTTATTCAATTTGTCACTGTTAAACAAAGGATATATTTTCTCAAAGACCAACTCTCTCACGTTTGAGTCATAATGTGGTAACCGCAATAGAATTCTCTAGGACTGAAACAAAGCTTCAGTGTAGCACATCACCTGAATTGCTACATTTCAATTGGATACATTGCCTATTCAAATAGGTGAGATATCACCCATCATATTTAAGCAGTTCTTACACTGACCAACACTACCGATTCATACATAGAATACTCAAAACAGTTTTGTAAGACCATATATTGTGCAAATAGTTTGGGCTTTTGTTTGTAGAGTAAAAATCACATTGCATCAATTGGTAGTTTTTCTTAGGTTGCAAATGACAATATTAAAAGGAATTCTACCTGACGTTATGGAAAATTCAAAACAATCTGATTTAAAAAGACTTACCCCCATTCCACCACATGAGATTCATAATCCCAGTATTCTCTTGGTTTGTGTGTATTCACATCAGTGTAAACTCTGGCCCTGCTTGGCACAGGTCCTGCCATGTCTTATTGGAGGAGACTGGAGGCAGTTCAGAAGCAGATATCGAGTGGTTCTAACAGCTGAGGGCAAGCAATTACTTTCGGTGTTAGCAATCAGAGTGGGAAGGGTCTCTCTTCAATCACACTTTTCACTGTTAAGGAGAGCACAAATGTGATAATTAACATTGGATGTCTTTTCAGTTTAGGCAAAAGAAAATAAAAACTCTTTACTTTTTGTATCTATTTATTGTAACTCTCCCATGATCCACAGAAAAATCAAACAACAAGTTTCAAACTCAGCAAAATAAAAGAAACAGAAATGTCACCAGGAAACAACTAGATACAGGCATTTATCAGACAGCACTGGCTATGGTACACTTTACGCCTGTGGCTGTTCAGTATTATTACACTGGGAAGATTCCTAAGCTGAGCAACTTACTGACAATTTTCAAAGCTAATGGAGAAATTTACCATAATTTTACAAAACTTAAATAATGTAACAGCCTTAAAGCTGTATCTGGAAGGACTCTGAATGCAACATTACTCACTTTCCACTTAACTGCACTAATCCTAGATTATATCAGAATACAAGTTTAAAAAAAGCCTCCATACAGTAACAATCTTTACCTTGATGCTTCTTATAAATGGAATTTCACAACGTATATAGTACTGTACAATTCAAGCCAGCATCATGAAAGACCGCAACTACAGACTGGACTGTACATTCCTAATCTTTAGCAAGTATAACGTTAAATGTAAACCTGAAATGAACATTCTACCAATAACTTTATCAAAACCAATTCAACTATAGTTTAAAGCTAGCAACACCAAGTGAATCTGCCATGGCCTGAGAAAATAGAACCAATTAATAGAAATATTGAATCAGAGTAAAATAGTGTGGATACAGGCCCTTCAGCCCAACTCGACCATGTCAACCACAATGCCCATCTAAGCTAGTTCCATTTGTCCATGTTTGGCCCATATTCCACTAAAATTACCTATACATAGTTAAATCTACTGGGCCTACCTCAACCACTTCCTCAGGCAATCCACTTAACGGGAAAACTGTTCCATCAAAATCTTTCATTATTTTGAATAAAATGTGGACTATTTTCTTGCTCAAGGAGCAATATCAATCTCACTGCTGGTAATATTCTGTAAACCTCTGCATCCTCCTCACTACAGTAGCATAGTGGTTAGAACACACCTTTACAGTACAGGTGACCCAGGTTCAATTCCCGCCACTGCCTGTAAAGATTGTGTATGTTCTCCCCATGACTACACGAGTTCCCACCGGGTGCTTCAGTTTCCTCCCACAGTCCAAAGACATACCAGTTAATAGGTTAATTGGTCACTGTAAATTGTCCCATGATTATGCTAGGATTAATTCGGTTGATTACTGGGCAGTGCAGCCTGAAAGGTTAGAAAGGCCTATTCCAATAGGTAGATGGCAAATAGATAAACAGAAATATAGTTCCCATAACTAGAATCTATTCCAGATAAGTAACTATGGCTCAAAGATTTAATATAACCTTCTAGCTATTGCACTCTCTGCCTGCATAAAGACAAAAGTCTATTTACCCTTCAAGTCTCATCACCTGCTTACTTTTCTTATCCAAATCACAGTCAGCAGGTTCCCATATCTATTGCACATAAGATTACTTACCTGAAGCTTAATTTTAGGCTTTCAATGTTCTATCCAAATTCACTGGAACCTACTGTATGTTGGTTAATGAGCTGACTTGAAATGGAGACCATGTAACAGCATGTTATTTTGCCACAGTTTAAGAAAACCATTTTAGACATTTCTCTGCAAATAACAGGAGACCAAATGCTGGCATTTCTAAAGTAGTGAGACAGAAATATTATACAACAGAAACTTGTATTTTACAGGCTAAACTTTTTGAACAGAGAAGACCTTTAAAACATTTGAAATGTTCAGACTTTTTTGTGTCTTCATCGTTTTGTTCCCCCAGGAATGGATGTGTTAACATGCAAGGAGCATTTGATGCCTGAGTCTGTACGATTTTAGACGATTGGGGGAACAGGAGCAATCTCATTGAAACTTAGATACAGTGGACATGGAGAGGATGTTTTTGATAATGGAAGAATCTAGGATTAAAAGGCACAGCCACAGATTACAAGGATGTTCCTACAGGAGGAATAATGGGGAATTTCTTTAGCCAGAGGGCAGTGAATCTGTGGAATTCGATGCCACAGACAGCTGTGGAGGTCAGGGTATTGGGTATATTTAAAGCAAAGGTTGATAGGATTGTAGAGAGATGTCAGAAGAATGGGATTGAGTGGGATAACAGATCAGCCATCATAAAATGGCAGGGCAGATTCAACAGATCAAATAGCCTAATTCTGTTCCTATATCTTATGTGCTTTAGTACCATGCAAATATGTTCAACTACTCCAAGTCAAGTCACTTTTATTGTCCATTTCGACCATAACTGCTGGTACAGTACATAGTAAAAATGAGACAACATTTTTCAGGATCATGGCGTTACATGACACAGTACAAAAACTAGACCGAACTAAGTAAAAAAAACAGAGAAAGCTACACTAGACTACAGACCTACCCAGGACTGCATAAAGTGCACAAAAACAGTGCAGGCATTACAATAAATAATAAACAGGACAGTAGGGCAAGGTGTCAGTCCAGGCTCTGGGTATTGAGGAGTCTGATAGCTTGGGGGAAGAAACTGTTACATAGTCTGGTCGTGACAGCCCGAATGCTTCGGAGCCTTTTCCCAGACGGCAGGAGGGAGGGGTGCAAGGGGTCCTTCATAATGCTGTTTCCTTTGCAGATGCAGTGTGCAGTGTAAATGTCCGTGATGGCGGGAAGAGAGACCCCGATGATCTTCTCAGCTGACCTCACTACCCACTGCAGGACCTTGCGATCCAAAATGGTGCAATTTCCGAACCAGGCAGTGATGCAGCTGCTCAGGATGCTCTCAATACAATCCCTGTAGAATGTGATGAGGATGGGGGTGGGAGATGGACTTTCCCCAGCCTTCGCAGAAAGTAGAGTCGCTGCTGGGGTTTCTTTGCTATGCAGCTGGTGTTGAGGTGAGATTCTCCATCAGGTGAACACCCAAGAAATTTGGTGCTCTTTACGATCTCTATGGAGGAGCTGTTGATGTTCAGCGGGGAGCCCTCCTGAAGTCAACAACCAGCTCTTGTTTTGTTCACATTAAGAGACAGGTTGTTGGCTCTGCACCAGTCCATTAGCCACTGCACCTCCTCTCTGTAAGTGGACTCATCGTTCTTGCTGATGAGACTCACCACGGTCGTGTCATCAGCGAACTTGATGATATGGTTCGAGCTGTGTGTTGCAGCACAATCATGGGTCAGCAGAGTGAACAGCAGTGGACTGAGCACGCAGCCCTGGGGAGCCCCTGTGCTCAGTGTGATGGTGTTGGAGATGCTGCTCCTGATCCAGATTGACTGAGGTCTCCCAGTCAGGAAGACCAGTAAACTGAGGACCATCTTTTTAAGATACCAAAAATCCTCTCACTGCAAAATATCACTATGCAGAAAGTATCAAGTACCTCCTTACAAAATACAGAGTTATTCATTAAGCCCATTGTACCACAGATATGCAGTACCAGACACCAGCAGCCAAGATGCTCCCTTTATTTCAAATTTAACTATCAAGACTGAAAAACTGCCTCAGAATGAAATTGTACTATTGGGATAATGCTCAAGAATTTTTCCAAAAAGGAGAGTGTGCTTGAGTGTAATTAAAAGTAAATTACATTGAATATGCAATTACTCTATGACCAATATGAGCTAGATTCAACACTCAACTCCTTTTGTTTCCAGCAACTAATACACAACCAGAGCAATATTAAAACCATAAAACTAACTAAAGATATATGCTTGTACTTATTACCAATAAGTACCAATAATTTCATAATTAACAGAATTTGGATAATGCCATAAGACAATGGCCCAAAAGACAAAGAGTAAACCTACAACAAAATGGTTTAAAAAGAAAATTTGTGTTTTGAAATAGCCAAGTCAAAATTCTGACCTTAATCCAATAGAACTGTTGTGAAAAGACCTAAAGCAAGTAGTTCATGCAAGGAGGAATGGAGGAAATTTCTCTAAGCCGATGTGCAGGACTGATCAATAGTTAACAGAAACATTTGGTTAAAGTTATTGCCGTCCAAGGGGGTCACACCAGTTACTGAAAGCAAAGGTTCACATAGTTTTTCCAACAAATACATGCAATATTAGATTATTTTTCTCAATAAATAAATGAAGTGTAATGTTTTGTATTATTATTTAATTGGGTTATCTATCTAGTTTTAGGATTTACATGAAGATCTGATCACATTTCAGTCATATTTATGCAGAATAGAAAAAATTCTACAGGATTCACAAACTTTCTAGCATCACTGTATGTTCTCCAGAAAGTCATCTCACAGATGGACTAGACTGGAATCAATGAAGGATGCGACAGCTGTGGGAGAGTTTGAATACCATAACCTCCCACAAAGTTAAATCTCGTGACACAGAGGACAAAAGAGCTTTTCTTCCAGTTGAGCACAACGCCTTCTGTGCTCACTTTCATCATCAGAGCATGGAGCAACCATCGCGAACCCCCATGTCTCCTGACAATCTTTGGGTCTCAGTTCCTGAAGATCACATGCAGGCTACCTTCAAGAGAGTGAATCCAGGGAAAGCATTTGGTTGGATGGAGTACCTGGCCAAGTACTGAAGACCCGTGCTTACCAACTGGCTAATGTATTCAGATAACTCAACCGCTTACTCCAGCAGTATGTGGTACCCACCTGCTTCAACCAAGAAGAGCATGGTAACCCGTCTGAATGACTATCGCACAGTGGCAGTTACACTGACAGTGATGAAGTTTACTAAGAGACTGGTGTTGAAGCACATCAGCTCTCGTCTGAGAGGCAACTTGGATCTGCTCCAATTCACCTACCAAAGTCTACAGCTGATGCCATCTCACTGGCTGGAACATTTGGACAACAAAGATGCAAATATCAGAATGCTCTTTATCGATTACAGTTCAGAATTTTATACCATCATCCCCTCAAAACTAGTCAGGAAGTTCCAAGACCTGGGCCTCAATACCTCCTTATGCAATTGGATCCTGGATCTCCTCACTTGTAGACCTCAGTCAGTTCAGATTGGTAAAAACATGTCCTCCACAATCTCCATCACTGTAAGAGCACAGCAGGGATATGCCAGTAGCCCCCTGCTCTACTCACTTTACACCGATAACTGTGTGGCTAAGTACAGCTCCAACACCATATACAAGTTCGCTGATGATACTGTAGCGGTGTGCTACAAGCAGCGCTAAAATTACGACACGGAGTCGGTAACTGCAGTCGAAGGAAAAACTTTATTCGAAAACTTCAGCCTCACTTTTAAGCCTCTGTCAACCGGCCCCCCATGGCGAAGAGGCTCCAAAGCTCTGTGCTCGCAAACCCCCGTAGGCTATCTAATTGTGAGTCGGTTCGGATACGCTAGGAAATGAGGCGCTACATAACCCCCCCCAGAACCGGCGATACACCCCCCAATGTCCACAGCCTCGGCCAGAACCTGCTTGGGAGGTCGGCCTCTGCGCCGAGGCGCCGGAAACTCGGCCGGTTGCGCCAGGTCCACATGGGCCGGCTTGAGGCGGTCCACCGTGAAAACCTCCTCCTTCCCCCCAACGTCCAGCACGAACGTGGACCCGTTGTTCCGGAGCACCGTAAACGGCCCCTCGTATGGCCGCTGCAGCGGTGGCCGATGCCCGCCGCTTCGCACAAACACAAACTTACAGTTCCGTAGGTCTTTGGGTACGCAGGTCGGGTGCCGCCCATGCTGTGAAGTGGGTATGGGGGCCAGGTTACCGAGCTTCTCGCGAAGTCTGCCCAGGACTGCAGCGGGTTCTTCCTCTTGCCCCCTCGGGGCTGGTAGGAACTCCCCGGGGACGGCCAGGGGCGCGCCGTATACCAACTCGGCCGACGAGGCGTGCAGGTCGTCCTTGGGCGCTGTGCGGATGCCGAGAAGGACCAAGGGAAGCTCGTCCGCCCAGTTGGCTCCTCGCAGGCGGGCCATGAGGGCCGACTTCAGGTGACGGTGGAAACGCTCCACTAGCCCGTTCGACTGTGGGTGGTAGGCAGTGGTGTGGTGCAGCTGAGTCCCCAAAAGGCTGGCCATAGCTGACCACAGGCTGGAGGTGAACTGGGCGCCTCTGTCGGAGGTAATGTGGGCTGGTACACCAAAGCGGGATATCCAGGTGGCGAGCAGGGCTCGGGCGCAAGATTCGGAGGTGGTGTCGGTGAGCGGGACCGCCTCTGGCCATCTTGTGAACCGGTCCACGATAGTCAGGAGGTAACGCGCTCCGCGCGACACTGGCAGGGGGCCCACGATATCCACATGAATGTGGTCGAAACGCCGGTGGGCGGGATGGAACTGCTGCGGTGGGGCTTTGGTGTGCCGCTGAACCTTGGCCGTCTGGCAGTGCATGCACGTTCTGGCCCATTCACTGACCTGTTTGCGGAGACCGTGCCAAACGAACCTGCTGGAAACCAGCCGGACAGTTGTCCGGATGGAGGGATGCGCCAAGTTATGAATGGAGTCGAAAACACGTCGCCGCCAGGCTGCGGGGACGACCGGACGGGGCTGGCCGGTGGCGACGTCACAGAGTAGGGTCCTCGCACCTGGGCCCACGGGGAAGTCCTGGAGCTGCAAACCAGAGACTGCAGTCCTGTAACTCGGAATCTCCTCATCTACCTGCTGTGCCTCTGCCAGTGCCTCAAAGTCTACCCCTTGGGAAAGGGCATGAACGGTAGGGCGAGAGAGCGCATCCGCCACGACATTGTCCTTACCCGAGACGTGCCGGACATCCGTTGTGTATTCAGAGATGTAGGACAGGTGGCGTTGCTGGCGGGATGACCAGGGGTCGGATGCTTTCGTAAACGCAAAGGTAAGCGGTTTGTGGTCCGTGAACGCGGTGAAGGGCCGACCTTCTAGGAAGTACCTGAAATGCCGGATTGCCAGGTAGAGCGCCAACAGTTCCCGGTCAAAAGCACTGTACTTGAGCTCGGGTGGCCGCAGGTGTTTGCTGAAAAACGCCAGGGGTTGCCAGCGACCTGCGATGAGCTGCTCCAGCACCCCACCGACTGCCGTGTTTGATGCGTCCACTGTGAGGGCGGTAGGGGTGTCCATTCTGGGATGTACTAGCATTGCGGCGTCAGCCAAAGCTTCCTTCGTTTGAACGAAAGCGGCGGCGGACTCCTTGTCCCAGGTAATGTTCTTGCTCGGACCCGACATCAGGGCGAACAGGGGGCGCATGATCCGGGCAGCTGAAGGGAGGAAGCGGCGGTAGAAATTGACCATACCTACGAATTCCTGAAGGCCTTTGATCGTGGTGGGTCGGGGGAAGTGGCGGACCGCATCTACCTTAGCGGGCAGAGGGGTTGCCCCGTCTTTAGTAATCCTGTGGCCCAGGAAGTCAATGGTATCAAGTCCGAACTGGCATTTGGCAGGGTTGATTGTAAGACCGTACTCACTCAGTCGGGCGCAGAGTTGACGGAGGTGGGACAGATGCTCCTGACGACTGCCGCTGGCTATGAGGATGTCATCCAAATAGATGAACGCGAAGTCCAGGTCCCGTCCCACCGCGTCCATTAACCGCTGGAACGTCTGTGCGGCATTCTTCAGGCCGAACGGCATGCGGAGGAACTCGAAGAGGCCAAACGGGGTGATGAGAGCCGTTTTGGGGACGTCGTCAGGATGCATCGGGATTTGATGGTACCCTCGGACAAGGTCGACCTTGGAGAAGATCCGGGCGCCGTGCAGGTTTGCCGCAAAGTCCTGAATGTGCGGCACAGGGTAGCGGTCCGGTGTGGTAGCCTCGTTCAGCCTGCGGTAGTCGCCGCACGGTCTCCAGCCCCCCGTCGCTTTGGGCACCATGTGCAGGGGGGAAGCCCAGGGGCTGTCGGACCGCCGGATGATCCCCAATTCCTCCATTCTCTGGAACTCCTCCTTCGCCAGTCGGAGCTTGTCCGGGGGAAGCCGCCGAGCACGGGCATGGAGGGGTGGTCCCTGTGTCGGGATGTGGTGCTGTACGCCGTGCCTGGGCATGGCTGCTGTGAACTGCGGTGCCAGAACCGATGGGAACTCCGCCAGGACCCTGGTGAAATCGTTGTCGGACAGCGTGATGGAGCCGAGGTGAGGGGCTGGCAACCGGGCCGCGCCCAGGGAGAACGTCTGAAAGGTCTCGGCGTGTACCAGTCTCTTCCTGGGCAGGTCAACCAGCAGGCTGTGAGCTCGCAAAAAAATCCGCACCCAGAAGCGGTTGGGCTACGGCGGCCAGTGTGAAGTCCCACGTGAACTGGCTGGGGCCGAACAGTAGCTGCACCTGACGGGTGCCATAGGTCCTTACTGTGCTGCCATTCACGGCCCTCAGGGGGGGACCCGGTGCCCTGCTGCGGGTGTCGTAACTCATCGGAGGTAAAACGCTGACCTCAGCCCCAGTATCGACCAAAAACCGGCGTCCCGACCTGCTATCCCACACATACAGGAGGCTATCCCGATGCCCAGCCGCCGTAGCCATCAGCGGCGGCTGGCCCTGGCGTTTCCCGGGAACTTGCAGGGCGGGCGGCAACGGCGGGCTTCTGCGCCCCACCGCTGGTGGTAGAAGCACCAGTGGTCATTGGGCCGGGGGTTAGTGGGCTCTGCGGCCGGGCCTGGACTGGTTTGCTGCCGGGAGCGTGGCTGGGAGATCTGTGCGATGGACGCCCCGCTCACCTTTTTGGCGTTCCACAGCAAGTCCGCCCGGGCTGCCACCTTCCGGGGGTCACTGAAATCCGCGTCGGACAGCAGCAGGCGTATGTCCTCGGGCAGCTGCTCCAGGAATGCCTGCTCAAACATGAGGCCTGTGTGTCCCTCGGCCAGAGACAACATCTCATTCATTAAAGCCGATGGAGGTCTGTCGCCCAAGCCATCCAGGTGCAGTAAACGGGCAGCCCGCTCGCGCCGTGAGAGTCCGAAAGTCCTGAGGAGCAGGGCTTTGAATTCCGTGTACTTGCCGTCTGCCGGGGGCGACTGTACGAACTCCGCGACCTGGGCAGCTGTGTCCTGGTCGAGGGAGCCCACCACGTAGTAGTAGCGGGTGTCTTCTGAGGTGATCCGGCGAACGTGGAATTGGGCTTCGGCTTGCTGGAACCATAGGTCCGGGCGCTGTGTCCAGAAACCCGGCAGTTTCAACGAAACCGCATGAACAGAGGCGGCGTCGGTCATTTCTGGTCCAAAAATCGTTTGGACCATCGGGGTCACCAATTGTAGCGGTGTGCTACAAGCAGCGCTAAAATTACGACACGGAGTCGGTAACTGCAGTCGAAGGAAAAACTTTATTCGAAAACTTCAGCCTCACTTTTAAGCCTCTGTCAACCGGCCCCCCATGGCGAAGAGGCTCCAAAGCTCTGTGCTCGCAAACCCCCGTAGGCTATCTAATTGTGAGTCGGTTCGGATACGCTAGGAAATGAGGCGCTACAATACCAGCGATGTAGGCTGTATCAAAGGTGGTGAAGAATCAGCATACAGGAGGGAGACTGAAAATTTGGCTGAGCGCTGTAATAACAACAACCTCTCACTCAATGTCAATAAGACCAAGGAACTGATTGTAGACTTCAGGAGAGGGAAACCAGAGGTAGAGAGGGTCAGTAACTTTAAACTCCTGAGTACCACCAACTCAGAGGACCTTGTTCTTGAGCCATCATATAAATATAATTGCAAAGAAAGCATGACAACACCTTTACTTCCTCAGGAGTCTATGGAGATTCGGGATGTCATCAAAAACCTTGGCAAACTTCTATAGATGCCTGGTGGAAAGCGTGCTGACTGGCTGCATTACGGCCTGGTATGGGAACACCAATGCCATTGAGCAGAAAATACTACAAAAGATAGTGGATTCAGCCCAGTCCATCACGGGTAAAACCCTCCCAACCATTGAGCACATCTGCATGAAACTTGCCACAGAAAAACAGCATCCAAAGATCCTCACTACCTAGGCCATGCTCTTTTCTCACTGGTGCCATCAGGTAGAAGGCAGAAGTGCCTCAGGATGTGCATCACCAGGTTCAAGAACAGTTACTGCCACTCAACCATCAGGCTCTTGAACAAAAGGGGATAACTACATTTTATTTCTGGTGTTCCCACAACTGATGGTCTCACTTTAAGGACTCTTTATCTTGTAATTTCATGCTCATTAGTTATTGCTATTTATTTATATCTGCATTTGCAGTTGTGTCCATTGATCCTGTATATAGTTTCTATTCTATAGACCTGCTAAGTATGCCCGCAGAAAAAGAATCTCAGGGTTATATGTGGTGACATGTATGTACTCAGATAATAAATTTTACTTTGAACTTCGAACAATAAATAATACATAATATAATTTTCATTAAAAAATTGCATTTGACAAAACATCCAAAAATCTGCAGATGCCAGAAATCCAAGCACACACAAAATGCTGCGAGAACTCAGGTCAGGCAACATCTATGAAAATGAATAAACAATGACGCTTCAGACTGAGACCCTTCCTCAGGACTGAGAAGAAAGGGGGACTACACCAGAATAAAAACGGAAATTTGACAGCTTCTATACTATTGACTCTTCTGGCAATTCAAAGCCCCACTCAGAAGAATAACTTCACCACCGTGCTACTGAACTGTCTGAGCCTGAGTCATTAAGTGGTCATGATATACCGTAAATTCCGGACTATAAGCCGCTACTTTTTTCCCTTTGAACACTGCGGCAACACTGCGGCCTATACTATGGTGCGGCTAATGCATGTTTTTTTTTTCATGCCGCCAAAAACATTTTGCCTTGTAACAGTAGACCAATAAAATTGATGAGTAGTTCACAGAGGTCCAATGAAATTGTACGATAAATCAAGCGCACTTTCACAATTAAATTATTGTAAATCAGTCATTTGTACTCACCCTCATCAACATGGAAAACACTCGAAGAAAAGCATATGATGCAGCTTTTAAGTTAAAGGCGATCAATCTGGTGGTTGAAGAAGGAAATCGAGCTGCTGCACATAGCATAAATGAATCGATGGTGAGACGGTGGAGACGCCAGCGTGAAGAACTGAGTCAATGCAAAAAGACGACAAAAGCTTTCAGAGGTAATCATAGCAGATGGCCCGAACTTGAAAACTTTCTTGAAGACTGGGTTAACACACAGAGAGCAGGCGGCCGCGATGTTTCCACCGTGCAGATCAGACTGAAGGCTAAAGCAATCGCCACCAAAATGAAAATCGAAGATTTTAGAGGTGGGCCATCGTGGTGTTTTAGATTTATGAGACGAAAAGGCCTGTCCGTCAGGGTATGCACAACTCTGTGTCAGCAGCTCCCTCCCGACCACGAGGAAAAACTTGCTAACTTCCGCACATTCACTCAAACAAAGATAGCGGAGAATTCCATCGGGCCAGATGATATCATAAATATAGATGAAGTACCTTTGACGTTTGACCTGCCTCTCACTCGGACTGTTAATAAAAAAGGTGACTCGTCCATCACACTGAAAACAAGTGGCCATGAGAGAACGCATTTTACTTGTGTTCTGAGCTGCACAGCATCCGGACTAAAGCTTCCACCGATGGTGATTTTTTAAGCGGCTGACAATGAAAGTTCAGTGAAAGCTGCCATCAAGAGTACAAACTCAATTCCAGCTGTGATTCCTGGGGGCACCACGAAGTATTTGCAGCCACTGGACATCAGCATGAACTGGGCATTTAAAGTGGCACTGCGCGTTGAGTGGGAGGCTTGGATGACGAGCGGCGAGAAATCCTTTACCAAAACAGGACGCATGCGAAGAGCATCTTTAACTCAAGTCTGCCAGTGGATCCTAAATGCGTGGAGCCGTGTCACAACATCCACCATCACCAGCGGGTTTCGAAAGGCTGGACTGCTGCGTGATGAAGAGGACCGCGTGCGCTCAAGTGAGAGCGACAACGAAGAGACTGAAGTGAATGGCGAGATCCTGAGGTTTTATTCAATTCGGACACTGAAGGACTTTGATGGTTTTAGTGCGCAGGAAGAAGATGAAGGCGATCAATAACTTTTCCTGGTAGGCTGCAGTATATATATTTTTTTACCAGTCGTTAGGAGATATTGGAATGTTGTTCGTGCACTGTTCAGTAAAAAAGTATACGCAACATAATTTGTGTGTTACTGATACGTATGTATATTTAAAAGTAGCTGTGTTACAGGCACTGTTCGAAAAAAAGCATTTGCAATATGTATTTGTTTATGTTACCATATGGATTTAATTAAAAGTTAAAAAATCCTCACGTGTAATATCTTTCTGTGTAAATATCTCATATTACAACGTGGGACACCTGCGGCTTAAAATCCGATGCGGCTTGTACAAGTACAAAATTGATTTTCTTTCTAAAATTAGAGTGTGTGGCTTTTAATCAGGTGCGCTCTGTAGTCCGGAATCTACGGTAGTGAATTTGTTACCACAGGCAGCTGTGGAGGCCAGGTCGTTGGGTGTTTTTAAGGCAAAGTTTAATAGGTTCTTGACTGGACACAGTGTCAAAGGTTACGGAGAGAAGGCCGAAGAGTGGGGCTGAAGACAGGAAAAAAATTCAGGCATAGTTAAATGGCAATGCAGACTCGATGGGCCAAACAGCTTGATTCTTCTCCTATGTCTTATGATCTTATGATTAGAATCACTATTTCCTGCTTTCCTGCATAAACATCTAGGAAGTTCAGAATTGCATTCACAAACTTTAAAAGAAATCTGAATTCTAATCCTGCTAAGAAACAAACTACAGAAAGTGCGCCAACACGTTACATATCTGGAGTACGGTTTTATTCCATTCCCGTCAGATCAGCATCACCCCATGTGTTTTATTTGTAATACTGTACTGCCTAATGAAACCATCAAGATTGCAGGAACACTTTTATAAAAGACACCCTGAAAAGTCTACTTATGGTATTGCTCAATTCCAGAGGATGGAAGTATTTAAAAGGCATTGCACATATGGGTCATTTGCCAAGAAAGCTAAAAATCACCTTTATAGTGGTCTCACTGCTTCTTATTTTCCAAAATGATAATAAAGTGCGGAAAATCTCATACAATTGGTTAATAAGGATTAATAATGCTTGCTGCATCATAAGTACTCACCAGTGTTCTCTTAGTATAATTCCTGAGTAATAACACTGAAGCTCATCATCTTGATGAAACGAGTGAAGACATTGAGTACCAACTATGCACAGCGCTACAAAAAACTGAATTTTGGATACAAACAGATGAGTCAACTCTGTGAGACAAGTCACTGATAATGGCATTATGTATAGTTTATCAAAAATGGAAAGTTTATGAAAAGATTCTCTTTTGTAAAAAGTTAAAAACATATCACTGGAGAATCAATCTATGATGAGCTCAAAATGTATACTTGAGAATAAAAGTATTCTGATTAGGAACATGATTTCTTCGGCAACAGATTGAGCACCATACATGACAGGTCGCCATGCTGGTTTAGTGGCATTTATGAAAAAAGAAATTCCAAGTGTGCTTGCAATCCATTGCAGAATTCATCAATATCTCACAGCCAAAGACCTCAGCAAGGGAATTTTTTCAAGCATGACTCTTGTAATATCTACTCTCAACAAAATTTAAGCACATCCATTATAAGCAGAATATTTTGCCAGTTATGCAAAAATAATTATGAAGAATTTGAACACTCACTTCTACACACTGGCTGTCAAAAGGTTACTGCTTAAAACTTACTTTGATCTTTTTGACACTGAGGCTGAATTTTTGCCCAAAGTCAACAAGAGTTTGGGAAACAAGATTGAACTATATGGAGATGTGACATGCCTAGCCAATCTGTGAAACAAAATGAACATACTAAATATGAAACAGCAGAGTGAGTATTTCAATATAATCTAGGCAAAAAGTGCAGTGTCCACTTTTATCGGAAAATTGAAAATACGTAAGCAAGACATTGGGAGAAGAATATTCTCACAGTTCCCCTGCATGGGAAGTATGGCACTCTCTTTCACAGATGGTGATTTGCAAGAGTGCCTCTGACACCCGCAGTCACTGAAGGATTTTCAGAACTGATTCAAGGATTTGAATGATCTGGAAATTCCAGACTGGATAATTAACCCATTTCTTTGTAAGGTGGACAAACAGGGAGAGAGGTTGGAAAAAACTTATCAAAGTTCAGAATGATGAAGCAAAAATGCTTTTCAAAAAATGTCAGCTTTTGTGGTATGTGGCTACATTGTCATATGAAGTTTCCTGGTTTTTGGAAAAAACTCAAACTGCTCTTCATTGCATTTCCATCCTCCCACCTTGTTGAAAGAGACTTCAGTGCTGTGAACGACATACTCACAAAAAAACAAACATTGGACATTGTTATGCATGGGGACTTAAGGGTTTTAGGCTACATCCACACTATGCGTTTTTGAAAATATCTCTATCCACACTGAAAAGGAGATTTCAGCAAATCTCCTCCTCCTGTGCATGCACAGGACACATCTACCAAAAACAAGCGACATGATAGGTGTTGAATCTCACCATAAAAGTGCGCGTTTGTGTAGATACAGACTAGAAAAACTTAAAACGGCGGACAGCTGTAGGCTCTCGCACGGGAGAGTTTTAAAACTAAAAAAAACAAATACTGGAGCATATGGCAGCAACAGACAGAGTTCATGGACAGATTGACCCGGCTGACGACGAACATTGAAAAACTGACTATGTTGCATTAATAAAGCACCTTGTTAAATGTATAAAACATGTCTGCATCAGTGTTATCTTGTACTTCCATACAATGTTACATTAGGCTGTTACACATCTATTGTCAGAGAAGTACTTGCATAAATAGGTAAACCACCTTCATACAAGCAAGAACAGAAAACGCCAAAGTGAGTCCAGTATACTTAATTATTCAGTAAGTTATGGGGCAAAGTATTTGGTGAATACATTTCTAACTCTTCTGGCTTCAGTCTTGTTGCCATCTGTTCTGAAATTGTTAGGTTGCGTTCAAGAAAACAATGAAATGGCGCACTGCCGTCTGACAGTGTTTTCAAAAGTCTCCGGTTATTTCGTCCACACAGATCTGCCTGAGCAGAGTTTTCAGAAATATCCAGCTTGGAAAGCATTTCTGAAAAGCTCTGGTTTCGGGGGACGAAAATGCTGTTTTAGTGTGGACAGAGGGTAAAAACGAAGAGAAAAAGCTTTGGTTACGGATTTATCCGGCATAGTGTAGATGTAGCCTTACTGTCACAACTTGAACCAGATATTTCACACCTTGCTAAAAAACCACCAAGCTCAAAGATCAGAATGATTATCAATAATTTTGGTTCTAATGAAAAGCCATTGACTCAAATTCTCTCCCTCTCTCTGTCCAACTGCCCAACTTGGTAAACAAACATAAGCTGGACCACTTTTAAAATCATAACCATTACCAACTCATTCCATTGCTTTGTTGCAATCAGTTATGAAGAGGGCTAGCTACTAAATTAACTGCTTAGAACTGCAGAGTACACACATTTTAATCAATTCTCTAACTGGGCCACAAAGTCCAAGTACATAACAACTATTAAAACGTTGCCTATAATTTGTGCAGAAAATGGCCTGCCTGAAAAGGCGGTTTGTCATGCTTTCTCAGTCAACACAGAGTCGTAACTAGAAGCCGCCTTTATATAAATTTAGGGAGAACAATAGAAGAAGCCCCAAGCAGGAACATGACAAGGCAGGAAAATTAGGAGAGATATCTGAATTTTGAGGGAAGAGAAAAGAGTAGCAAAGATAAAAGATAGCAAAGTGGTTCTCCTTGAAACAATGTTGCACATTTTCAGACTAAAGAGAAAATCCGGAGCACAGGATAAAATGTGATGACGACAGCCTAGAGGCCAGCAGAGGGGAAAAGCTGCAGCTCCAAATTCAAAGAAATGAAAAATCCAATTTAAGCCATCTGGGCTGGAGATGACACCCAAATTAATAGGAGTGTGCATTGGAAGCACTGCTGGATGGGTCAGTAAGGGCTCAGGATGAATTTAAGCTCTTGGACTACACTACTTGCCCTCCAAAACCAGCTGCACTCACAATTAAATCGCTCTGGAGAGATTTAACACTGGTACCAACTTGACTGTGAGGAAAAACTATCCAGTTATCTTTAATGCACAGAAAGCATGTAAAGTTAATTTAGTTAATTACTTCCCAATTCATTTCTCATCAGAATGATGGAAGCTTTGACAACAGCAAATGTAGAAAAGGAGCAGACTATTTAACTCCTTGTGCACATTTCTACCACTTTATAGAACATAGAACACTACAGCACAGTACAGGCCCTAAGGCCCACAATGCTGTGTTGATTTACTCCAAGATCAATTTAACCCTTCCCCTTCTATATAGCCCTCCATGTTCCTTTCAACTATGCGCCTAAGTTTCTTAAATGGCCCCCGCCCCAGGCAGGCCATTATATGTACCCACCACTAAAATTAAAGCTAACTCTGACACCCCCCCCCATACTTCCTTCCAATCACCTTATTATGTATGAGCCATAAAGGCACATGTTGCCCACTCCAAGTCTCTAAACATCTTGTACACCTCTATCAAGTTGTCTCTCATCCTCCTTCACTCCAAAGAGGGAAACCCTAGCTCGCTCAACCAATCCTCATAAGATATACTCTCTAATCCAAGTTGCATTCTGGTAAATCACCTCTATATCTTCTATAAAGTTTTCACATCCTTCCAATAATGGGGCGACTGTAACTGAACACAACATTCCTAATGTAGTCTAACCATTATCCTTTTTTTAAATGAAACTGCAACATTACCTACCTGCTCTTGAACTCAATCCCCCGACTAATGAAGGCCTACATACCATACATCGCCTTAACCACTTGTGAAGCCATTTTGAGGGATCTATGGTCATGGACCCCATGATCCCCAGCATTAATCCTGAAAGCTGCCTTCAAATTCAACCTTCCAAAGTGAATCACCTCATAACACACATGTTCATTCCTATGAATGGCAAATTAGTTTCCCTTTCTCCACTTTTTTGTAATTGTCCTTCATCAATCTTACATAGTTTTGATGTCATTCATTACAATACTGTGGAGTAATGGTAAACTTAATGCCATTTTGATGTTTTTTCCCAATTTAAGGCCAAAACAGACTAAAGAGCATCTATAATAGCAAATCTTGCTAGTTACTCAGGGGTTGTCTGTATTCAGCTGGAGTACTGCAACAGCTCCTCCCAAATCTTCAATATCTACCTCCAAGAAGAAAGATACCACTTACAAGTTCGCCTCCAAGTTACTGACTGGAAAATGCATATTTGCTCCTTCGCTACTGTTGGGTCTAAATCGTGGAACTCCTTACGGACAATACTGTAGATCTTCTCTAGATGGACAGGAGCAATTCAAGAAAATGGCTCACCACCACATGCATAAAAAGAGTTAAGGGGTGGCAATAAATGTTAAGCTTGCTAGTGACACCCACCTCCTGAAATTCTAAACGAATTACTCTGTGCAGCCATTAGACTTCCCAAGCTGAACTACAGTTAACATTAGAATTAACCATGGTCAACTCAGATGCATTTGGTGAAGATTTACTCACCAGTTGGGGGAAAAAGATAGCCCTAGCTTGATTAATGCAAAAACAGCCAATATTAAATCCTCTGCATTCAACAATTTACCTATCAATTAATGATTCTTCATTCTGTTCACATAACACCATGCGCCCCTCAACTTGGAAAAATATTCTCTGGTGTTGCAGAGGTGCATTAAACAAAACTGACAGCAATAGAAAGCAAAAATTAAGAGGTTAAAAAAGGCTATTTCAAACATCTTAAAGAGTCTTAGCAGACAGTGACATGTTAAAAGGTTCAATAATATTGGAAGTCATAGTCGACCAGCAATGGCATGAGTGATGTGAAAGCAGAACAGGGCAGATTTTTTTTTAAAATACAAGGTTAAATTTACAGAGGATTGGGAACAGCTGAATAGCGTTAAAAGAAGTCAGCCTTTTTTCTCATTCGCTGACATGATGTGGACTTCACTGGCAATGCTGGTTATTTATCGTGCGCTCCAACTCCCTGGGCCTGTACTCGTTGGAGTTTAGTAGAATGACGGTGGGGAATCTCAGTGAAACCTATCCAATATTGAAAGGCCTAGATAGAGTGGATGTGGAGAAGATGATTCCTACAGTGGGGACCAGAAGCCACAGCCTTAAGAGGGTCATCCATTTAGAACAAAGACAGAGGAAATTTTTTTTTAAAAGAAAAATGTTACTGAACCTGTGGAATTCATTGCACAAACCTGTGCAAGCCAGGTCACTGGGTATACTTAAGGGGGAGGTTGATAGGTTCTTGATTAATCAGTGTGTCAAAGGTTATGGGGAGATGGTAGAAGAATGTGGTTGACAGGGATAATGAATCAGCCATGATGGAACGATGGAGAAGACTTGAAGGGCTGAATGACCTAATTCTGTTCCTACATCTTATGATCTAATTGTTATTGAACTAAGGAAACAAGAATCAGCCACATTAGTGGATCTAGTTGGCAAAGAGGCCAGATGGAGTAATGGCGAGAGACATTCTCCTTAAAGGACAGCAGAGAAATCTATACATTTTAACCAGAATCTGGTAGCTTTGTAGCTACCAGTGTTTTTTTAAAATAAAAACTTCCAGTTTAAGTTTAATCACTTGAATTAAATGGGGTTGGGGTGGGGGTTCAGATGTTCCAGAACTTTGGTTAACCTCTCATCTCTTTACTATTTGTGATGAAAACAAACAGAATATGATGACATCTCTCTTATTTACTATTTTTCTTTAAAAGCAGTGAAATAGATTGGTGCACAATTCCATACAAGCAACTCTCAAATACATCACTCTGGCAGTTGCACCCATCCCAAATCTGAGGAGGGGCAACAGGGTCTGATAGCTGTTTGGATCAGGGATCACCAATAAATGGCTGTGATTTTCTAATAGTCATTTTGTATCACTGCACATTCAGAATTAAACAGAGGTCTCCTTTACACACCGAGTTGATGTAGTACCTTCCTGACTATGTACTAATAAATATGGTATGTTCTTTATACAGAGTGGTGAGTGCATGGAACAGGGGTGGTGATAGAGGGAGATACATTAGGGCCATTTAAGAAAAAATAGAGGGTTATGTGACGGAAAGGGTTAGATTGATCAGAGTACATTAAGGGATGAGCACACATCATGGCTGAAGTGCCATACTGTAATGCTCCATGCTATTTGGGGCTATTGAAGTCCGTCTCAAATTGTAAGTCATTCCTGCCACTATGTGGAAGGAGTTTCTACGTTCTCCGTGACCACATGGGTTTCTCTGGGTGTTCCAGTTTCCACCCATTGTCTAAAGACGTACTGGTTGGTAGGTTAGTCATTGTAAATTATCCAGTGATTAGGCTAAGATGAAATTGGTACATTGCTGTGCAGCGCAGTTCCAAAGGCCAGAAGGGCCTATTCCTTACCGTACCTCAAAAAAAATCCTGTCATTTTCACTCAGGCCATGAATAAACTTGTCAATTCCTAATATTGCTGTAGGTTCACAAATATTTTCAAAGGTAAATCAGATTGTGACTGTCATCTCAGACTTCAGTTCAGATTTGGGAAGAGGTTTGCAAATACTTGTCAACTTGGGTCACAGGACTACAAGGCAATGATGGATTGATGTTTGCTAAGTATCAGCACATGGGGAAGCCATCTGTTGCCACAAACTCTCATTCACACTTTATTGTTGGAAGCTATTGAAAACAATCTGCAAGAACCCTAGATGATCCTCGCTCCAGCAATCATCACCTTCTATTAGCATAGCTCCTGGTCAAAAAAACATTTAAATCTTACCCCAGCTGAAACTAAAATCTCTTAAAACACCTTTCTAGTTGAGCAGTAGCAAGAAGATCAATCACAAAGCTGGGGGAAAACAAAATCATTCCTTTTATCCCATCCTACATTGAATCATCATGTAGATGTTATGTAGATGCAGAAATCTGAATTTGGCTTACATCACAAAAACAATAAAATGCTTATGCCCATCTGCAAACAATTGAGGAATGAGGAAAATGAGGAAAGAAAAAACTTTTTTGATGATATATACTGAACTTGTGTATGTTTGTAGTAAATATACAGTATCTTACAAAAATGAGATCAAATATACATCTAAGAATATCTATGAATCAAGAATACAATTTGGGAAGCATGCCATTAAACAAATTTGTCCAGAGCTAAACTTGCAAAACTATGGGTTAATTCATCCATCAAGCCTATTTCACTATAAGACCATCAAAGCGATCACAGCTCAGTTAGTGCCAGAACAGTGCATACATGAATTCCAATCATCTATTACTTATTACATAAATAAAATTCCCCAATTCAAGCCATCTAAATGGATTTAGAAATCAGTTTCATGTTGACATTGTTGCCAGCTGGTGCACAAGGCCCTGCAGCTAATTTCCACTTTTGTGTCCTTGAAATATTTGATCCCAGTTTTTTTACTGATGACCATGTTAAATACGAGTACTAAAGATAAGAACAGATCAAGTACAAGAATAATTTTAAAAAGCTGCACTTGAAAGTCAGAGGCTACCAATTAAATACTTAAAATAAATTCCAGTGAAGTGTCCTGGAACTTCATATCACGGTTGTATGGGAGAGTGAGGGCTCATCGATTGGAGTTACAAGGAAGCAGTCTCCACTAAGATGCAGGAGGCAGGTAGCTGGATGACTATCCAAAGGAATGGGAAGGTGAATAGGCAGTTAGCACAGAACACCCGTGGCTATTCCAGTCAATAATGTATAATGTTATTGGGGGTGACCTCCCAGGGAATGCCACGGAGAGCAGGTTATTGGCAGTGAGCATGGGTCCGTGACGCAAAAGGGAAAGAGGAAGAAGAGGGAAGTGGCAGTGATAAATGTGAGGTTATCCAATTTGGTGGCAAGAACAGGAAAACAGATTATTATCTGAATGGTGGTCGATTAGGAAAAGGGGAGGTGCAATGAGACCTGGGTGTCACTGTACACCAGTCACTGAAAGTGGGCATGCAGGTACAGCAGGCGGTGAAAAAGGCGAATAGTATGTTGGCATTCATAGCAAGAGGATTCGAGTACAGGAGCAGGGAGGTTCTACTGCAGTTGTACAAGGCCTTGGTGAGACCACACCTGGAGTACTGTGCGCAGATTTGGTCCCCAAATCTGAGGAAAGACATTCTTGCCATAGAGGGAGTACAAAGAAGGTTCACCAGATTGATTCCTGGGATGGCAGGACTTTCATATGAAGAAAGACTGGATCGACTAGGCTTATACTCACTGGAATTTAGAAGATTGAGGGGGGATCTTATTGAAACATATAAAATTCTAAAGGGATTGGACAGGCTAGATGCAGGAAGATTGTTCCCGATGTTGGGGAAGTCCAGAACGAGGGATCACAGTTTAAGGATAAAGGGGAAGCCTTTTAGGACCGAGATGAGGAGAAACTTCTTCACACATAGAGTAGTGAATCTGAGGAATTCTCTGCCACAGGAAACAGTTGAGGTCAGTTCATTGGCTATATTTAAGAGGAAGTTAGATATGGCCCTTGTGGCTAAAGGGATCGGGGGTATGGAGAGAAGGCAGGTGAAGGGTTCTGAGTTGGATGATCAGCCATGATCATACTGAATGGCGGTGCAGACTCAAAGGGCCGAATGGCCTACTCCTGCACCTATTTTCTATGTTTCTATGATAGGGGACTCAGTTGGAGTCAATTTTTATTATACCAATAGCTTTTTTAGTTATATAAAGAATAAAGGGAGGTGAGAATTGGACCACTGGAAAATGATGATGGTGAGGTAGTAATGGGGGACAGAGAAATGGCAGATGAACTTAATGGGTACTTTGCATCCATCTTCACTGTGGAAGACACCAGCAGTGTGCCAGAGGTCCATGAGTGCCAGGGAGCAGGCTTGAGTGCCATTGCTCTTACAAAGGGAAAAAAGTGCTAGGCAAACTCAAAGCTCTTAAGGTGGATAAGTCAACTGGGCCAGACGGACTACATCGCAGAGACCTGAGAGAGGTTGCTGAAGAGATAACAAATGCATAGGTCATGATCTTTCAAGAATCACTTGATTCTGGCATGGTCCTAGATGACTAGAAGATCAGAAATGTCACTCCCCTCTTCAAGAAGGGTGAAGTGACATTTAGCATAACCTCAGTGGTTGGGAAAGTGTTGGAGTCTATTATCAAGGACAAGGTTTTGAGGTATTTGGAGATTAATGATAAAATAAGTCAAAGTCAGCATGGCTTCTGTAAAGAGAAATCTTGCCTGACAATCTGTTAGAGTTCTTCAAGTAACAAACATGGTAGATAAAGGAAAGGTAATGGATGTCAAATACTTGGATTTTCAGAAGGCATTTGATAAGATGTCACACTAGACTGCTTAACAAGATAAAATCCTATGGCGTTACAGGGAAGACACTGGCACGGATAGCAAAATGGTCGACAGGCAAGAGGCAGCAACTGAGAATAAAAGGGACCTTTCTGGTTGGTTGCTGATGACTAGTGGTGTTCCTCAGGGGTTAGTACTGGGACCACCTGTTCGTCAATGATTTAGATAATGGAATTAACGGCTTTGGCAGAGTTTGCGGATGTTAAGAAGACAGGTGGAGGGGTAGGTAGTGCTGAGGAGGCAATGCAATTGCAGCAGGACAAACAAATTGGAAGAATGGGCAAAAAAGTGGCTGATGGAATATAGGGTTAGGAAGTGTATGGTAATGCATTTTGGTAAAGGAACAATACTGCGGACTATTATCTAAATGGAGAGAAGGTTCAAACATCAGAGGGACTTAGGAGTCCTCGTGCAAGACTCCCAATAGGTTAATTTGCAGGTTGTGTCTGCGGTAAAGGCGGCTAATATAATGTTGGTATTTATTTCAAGGGGAAGAGAATATAAAAACAAGGAGATAATGCTGAACCTTTATAAGACACTAGTCAGGCCACACTTAGAATATTGTCAACAGTTTTCAGCCCCATATCTCAGAAAGGATCACTGGAAAGAGCCCAGAGGAGGTTCACGAGGATGATTGCAGGAATGAAGGGATTAACATTTAAGGAGGTTTTGACAGCTTTGAGCTTGTACTCACCGGAATTTAGAAGAATGCAAGGGGATCTCACTGAAACCTACTGAATGTTGAAAGAAATAGATGGGGGATGCAGATAAGATGTTTCCTGTGGTGGGGGTATCCAGAACTAGAGGGCACAGCCTCAAAACAGAGGAAAGGAGGAATTTTTTTAAGCCAGACTTAAGTAAATCTATGGAATGCTCTACCACAGACTGTGGAGGAGGCCAAGTCCATGCATATACTTAAGGTGGAAGTTGATCGTTTCCTGATTGGTCAGGGTGTCAGAGGATATCATGAGAAGGTATGTGTAAGGTATTGAATGGGATCCGTTATCAGCCATGATGCAATGGCAGAGCAGACTCGATGGGCTGAATGGCCTAATTCTGCTCCTATGTCTTATGGTCTTAACACATGGTTACTGTTGCCTTCCTGTCAGCTCAAACTAGTCTGGCTATTCTCCTCCGAACATCCCCTATTAACAAGGTATTTTTGCTCACAGAACTGCTGCTCACTGGATGTTTTCATTTTTGCAACATTTGCTGTAAGCTCTAGACATGGTTGTGCAGAAAATCCCAGGAGATCAGCAGTTTGAGATACTCAAACCACACTGTCTGGCATCAACAATCATTCCATGGTCACTAAGATCATATTCCTTCCCCATTCTGACGTTTGGTCTGAACAACAACTGAACCCCTTGACCAAGTCTACATGCTTTAATTGCATTGAGGTGTGGCCACATGATTGGCTGTTTAGATATTTACATTAACAAGCAGGTGTACAGACATAACTGATAAAGTGGCCACTGAATGTATAGAGAGATTAAATACAAATCTTGCCCTCATCAAATCTTTCTTACTGCAACATTTCACAACTATTAAAATTATATTTGACAGCTTCTCAATGTCCCTCAGAAAGTATGAAAATCAAGCAAACCACTAAATACAGAAAAACCTAAGCTACATGCCTTGTATTCCTGAACCACAATGTTAGAGACACCCATTACTAATATAATCCCTGAATACATCCCATAAATTTAAATGTCATAGCCGCCAATTCACAGTAACATAAAATCAGGCTGTTAAGCAATACTGTACTTTGTTGCTGTTGTCTCTTTGCTGCTGTATCCAGTTTTAATTTGGAAGACTGGAAATTTAAGAATGGTTGGCTTTAGTCCTGTTGGCTCATTGATGTAAAAACTGAAATGTCCACAACTTGAGTGGAGAAGAGAGGACGTGGAGAGGACATTTTCTATAGTTAGGGAGCCTTAGACAAGAGGGCACAGCCCCAGAATACAAAGACTTCTGTTCCTACGTCTAATGGTCTAAAAAAAAAGTGGGCCATATTAACTTTGTCTGCTCCACCATCTTATCTAATAGTAGCTGATCTTTCATCTCAGCAACAAATTTTCACTCTCTACTCATAATTCTTAATACTTCATGTCGAGAAATCAATCACCTTCTTAAATATAGTCAGTGATTAGGCTCCCACTGAATAATTCCAGAGGTTCACTGAAATGAATGCAGAAATTTCCTCATTTGTCCTGTAACAGTGCCTCTGGATCTTAATACAACCAGAGGTATCCCCTAAACACAATTACATTCCTTTCTGCACCCAGTCTATTGAGCCGTGTCAGACTTTTGAATGTTTCAATTAGATTTGCGCTCAATCTTGTTAATGAATGGGCAGCATGGTGGTTTTAACGGTATTACAGTGACAGTGACCCAGGTTCAAGTCTGCTGCAGTCTGGAAGAAATTTGTACATTCTCCATTGAATGTGTGGGCTTTCTCCCATGTTCCAACTCACATAGGGTTAATAAGCTAATTGGTCACATAGATGTTACTGAACGGCGCGGGCTGGTTGGACCTGCTACCATATCCCTAAATGTATATATTTTTTAAATTACATGTGTATATATAGGCCTAACTCAATTGCTCCCCATGCAATAAGTCCTGCCTTCTCAGGAATCAATCTGATGTACTTTTGTTCGCACACCATGTGGCAAATATATCCATAAAACAATGGAGACCCCAGCAACTGCAGATGCTAGAATCTGGAGCAATAAGTAACCTGGAGTTCCTTGCTATGCAAAGATCAACATATCATTTGCCTTTTTTTAAAAAAATTGTTGCTGTCCATGCATCTTTGATTTCAGTGACTTAACTGCAACCAGACTTGTTTGTACATTAACATTCCCTAATTTGTGACAATCTAAATAATATTTTCCTTAGTATTTTCTCTTCCAGATCTGATAACTTCAGATATTGCTACATTTAGTGCATTTGCCATGTATTTTCTCCACACTCAACCTCCATCAAATTAGCTTGAAGCCTCTTTGCATTTGACTCAGAACCCCAGTTTCATGTTGCTTCATACCGTTGATTTATAAACACTGCAGGTAGCTGGACTCGCATACTGATCCCTGCAAACCTCACTCATCACCAACTGGCAACCCAAAAAGTTCCACTTATTTTCACCGTTTCTTGTCCATCAACCAATCTTCAATCCAAGCCAGTATATTATCCCAATTGCATGTACATATTACATTGATACTACAAGTCCAAACACATCACACCTACCAAGTGACCATTATCTATTCTATCAGTTGCAGTGCCTTGCAAGTTATTCAGTTGCCAACCCTTTGTTCACATAAATTTGTATTATAACCAGTGATTTTGATCAATTTGACTGTGAATTTGTATTTGTGAATTACATGCTCATTTATTTTCCACAGTAGAGCCCAAAAAACAGAAAATTGTAAAACACGAAAAACTAAGAATTCAAAAACTGAAATGTCAACTGTTCAAAAGCCTTCGTCCCCTTTGCTCAGTACTCGTTGAACCACCTCTCGCAGCTATTACAACCAGTAGTCTTTTTGGATAAGTCTCTATTAGCTTTGTATAATGCGATGGAGCAAGGATATGCTTCCCTTTTTTTAAAAAAAAGCCAAAGCTCCTTTCTTCCCATTCTTCCTTTTTGTGCAAGGCCTTAGAGATTGTGGAGTCATGAATTTCATCTCCAGTTGCTGCCACTGATGTCTACACTCACTCAGTGACTGCTGGAGTTATGGTAATCTCTCTTACAACTGGCATTCTTCTCCAGCAGTTATGTTTAGAGTAGTGGTCGCCAACCCGTCAATATCAATCGACTGGTCGATCTTTAAGACTCTCCCAGTAGATCCCGAAAAAAAGGTGAAAAATAAATACACAAATACTGTTGAGAGATTGTTTCTGGGTTGCAGGGTTTTCGTTCTATTCTTTCTGCCCAGTGCACATGCACATAGCTCCGCCACACTACACAGTGTACTTCAGTGGTCCCCAACCACCGGGCCACGAGGAAACAATATGAGTCAGTTGCACCTTTCCTCATTTCCTGTCACAGCCACTGTTGAACTTGAACCCATGCGAGGTCATCAGTCGCCTAAACGCACGGCCGGCGGGAAGTGCCTATGCTACTGTCCCGGAGCACGGCCAGCGGGAAATGCCGATGCTGCTATCCCGGAGCGCGGCCGGTGGGAACCGCCAATGCTACTGGCCTGGAGCACGGCTGGCGGGAATAACCGATGCTACAGGGCCGGAGCGTGGATAGATGGGCGCTGCCTCTGAACCTGTTTAGCACACCGAATGTTTGTGGGGAATCCAGTGCTAAAATATTTGCAGACGATGTAATTCGGGCTCAAGGTTTCGTAAGTATCAGAGCAGCTACCTCGCTGCGATATGCTGAAACAAACTTTTGTCGGTCAATAGATCCTACGAGGGGGGCAGGTGCAGGCCTCTCGCTCTTCTCACTTGGTTGGTCGCTCTATCCTGACTGTAACTGCCGCGGCCCTGACCTGGCTAGGGCGTCTGGTGGGCAGAGGATGGAGTTTGGGTTTGGGTTTGGGCCTGGAGGCTGTCTAATGCAGCAATGAAGCCTTCAAAACTGCTTTGGTACCCTGAGTCCAAGCACCCTGCACTTAAAAGACGAACTCGTTGAGTTTTTTTCCGTGGAAAAAACGTGAGCAGGGTGGGACAGCAGCTAAGTGCTGAGAGCCACAAAGGTGGTGTTTAACACACCCCCAACCTCCCCACAGTCAGCCGGTCCGCAAGAATATTGTCAATATTAAACTGGTCCATGGTGCCAAAAAGGGTGGGTACCCCTGGTGCTTATGCATTATTTCTACTTCCGGGTTGTGGGGTTTTATTTCCGGTCTTTTCTGCCCCAGTGCGCATGCACGTGACTAATCAATTTGGAGTCGATCTCGCCTTTCTCTAAAGCTGAGTTAATGGATCTTGGGCTTAAAAAGGTTGGTGACCACTAGTTTAGAGGGTTGTCTGACCTAGGCGGTGTGGCTGTAGTTTCTTATTTTTAAATCACTTTTTCACAATGGACTGCACAGAGCTCCAAGGTAGGTTCAGCATCTTGTACCCTACCCAAGATTTGTGCTTCTCTATTATAATTTCCTTGACTTGTCCCGAATGCTCTTTTGTCTTCATTTTGGTTTGGTCTGTTGAAAATCTACGATACTTTTGGCCCTTACAGAGAGATAGGAGGTATTTATTCTTATAAATTCATTGAAAGTGGGTATCCTCCAATCTTTTAACATCAAATTGAGTAAATTGGTACAGTAGTAAACAATAATGCACCTGAGGAAAGTTAGCTTAGTAATTACAAAGGGGATGAATGCTTTTGCAGCCTCACAAATTTGATTTTTTAAAAATTTTCAGTGAATTGTTGGCAGTGTTTACAATGTTTCTTTTGAATCGACACGATGCACAATGTTATGTAGATTTACCTAAAAAGAAATCCTATTTCAAATTACTTTATAAAGTTACAAAATGAGACAGTAGAATGTGAAAATAGTTGTGGGGGTTGAATACTTTTCAAGGCATTGTACATCCTTAAAAAAAATAGGTTTGTGAAAAAATTGATTTCCCTTTGATAAATTAAGGAATCTGGAGCAAAAATAAATACTACTGGAAGAACTCAGCAGGTTATCCAGCATCCATGGAGGGAAAGGACTGGTTTATAAGTGTCCCATTATCATAATTTGTATACGGAATTCAACATTTTTCATACCATGATGTTAGGTTATCTTGTCAGTAGTTTCCAGCTCCTTGTTACATATTTAGTGGGATTATACTTGCCATCCTGCAAGCGCCATTCCACAATCTATAGAATTCTGGAAGGTGACAATGCATGCACTATTACTACAGCTATTTCTTTAGGGGGGTACAGGTTATTGGATCCTTGGGATTTTGTGGCTTTCTCCAACTCTGTATCGACTGCTAATTTCCTTCAGTTCTCCTTTTTCTTTAGACTCTTGGTTCCCCAGCATTTCTGAAAGATGTCTATATCCCCTTCTGCAAAAAGAGAACCAAACTGAATGAAGTAAGCCATAGCTGAATTAGACAGCCTCAGCCCCATCAGCAGCCAATTATCTGGTCTTTCCCACTATACCAGTAGTGCGAAACCACTGATTATCAAATGAACAACTCGTAACAAACCACCAGGAGAGCTGGGCCTCATGGCACATTATCCAATTCTATTAGTATTCCCTTGAAACTAAAAGAATATTACCAGCAATGCTGGCATTTATTGCCTTCCCAACATTTCTCTAAACTGAGACAAATAATAACCAACAACATTTGTGGGTCTCAAGTCAATCAGGCAAGGATAGCAGGACATTAGTGAACCCCATGAACCATTACAACTACCCAATAGTTTTGTGCATACCATGAGAGCAATAAGCTTCTTTCTTTTAATTCTCTTGATTAATTTAGTTACTTGAAATTAAACATGGATTCATGAAATTCATGTTTCTGGATAAATAGTTTAGCTCTGGCTGCATGTCTATCAATTTACCACTATACAAGTCGCTTTTTATTGTCATTTCGACCCTAACAGCTGGTACAGTACATTAAAAATGAGATGTTTTTCAGGACCATGGTGCTACATGAAACAGTACAAAAACTAGACTGAACTACGTGAAAACAGCACAGAAAAAAAAAACTACACTAGACTACAGACCTACCCAGGACTGCATAAAGTGCACAAAACAGTGCAGGCATTATAATAAATAATAAATAAGATGATAGGCACAGTAGAGGGCAGTAAGTTGCTGTCAGTCCAGGCTCTGGGTATTGAGGAGTCTGATAGCTTGGGGAAAGAAGCTGTTACATAGTCTGGTCGTGAGAGCCCGAATGCTCCGGTGCCTTTTCCCAGATGGCAGGAGGGAGAAGAGTTTGTATGAGGGGTGCATGGGGTCCTTCATAATGCTGTTTGCTTTGCAGATGCAGTGTGTAGTGTAAATGTCTGTAATGGTGGGAAGAGAGACCCCGAGGATCTTCTCAGCTGACCTCACTATCCGCTGCAGGGTCCTGCGATCCCAGTGATGCAATTTCCAAACCAGGCAGTGATGCAGCTGCTCAGGATGCTCTCAATACAACCTATGTAGGATGTGTTGAGAATGTGGGGGGTGGGAGATGGACTTTCCTCAGCCTTCGCAGAAAGTAGAGACGCTGCTGGGCTTTCTTTGCTATGGAACTGGTGTTGAGGGACCAGGTGAGATTCTCCGCCAGGTGATCACCAAGAAATTTGGTGCTCTAATGATCTCTACCGAGGAGCCCGCAATGTTCAGTGGGGAGTGGTCGCTCTGTGCCCTCCTGAAGTAAACGACCATCTCTTTTGTTTTGTTCACGTTCAGAGGCAGGCTGTTGGCTTTGCACCAGTCCGTTAGCTGCTGCACCTCCTCTCTGTATGCTGATTTATCGTACTTGCTGATGAGACCCACCACGGTCCTGTCATCGGCGAAACTGATGATGTGGTTCGAGCTGTGTGTTGCAGACCAGTCATGGGTCAGCAAAGCGAACAGCACTGGACTGAGCACACAGCCCTGGGGGGCCCTTGTGCTCAGTGTGATGGTGTTGGAGATGCTGCCTCCAATCTGGACTGACTGTCCAGAAGTCTAGTATCCAGTTGCAGAAGGTGGTGTTCAGGCCCAGTAGGCTCAGCTTTCCAATCAGTTTCTGATGGATGATTGTGTTGAAAGCTGAACTGAAGTCTATGAACAGCATTCGAACATTTGTCCAGGCAGTTTAAGGCCATGTGGAGGGTGATGGCAATGGCGTCACCTGTTGAGCGGTTGGAATGGTACGCAACTGCAGGGAGTCCAGTGAGGGGGGCAGCAGGGTCTTGATGTACCTCTCGAAAAACTTCATGATGATGGATGTGAGTGCAAGGGGACGGTAGTCATTGAGGCAGGACACTGAAGACTTCTTCAGCACGGGGACGATGGTGGTGGCCTTGAAGCACGTTGGAATGGTGGTGCTGCTCATGGAGATGTTGAAGATGTCAGTGAGAACATCTACTAGCTGGTCTGCACGTCCTCTAAGCACTCTACAAGGAATATTGTCTGGTCCAGCAGCCTTCTGTGGGTTGACCCTGCAAAGGGTTCTTCTCACATCGGCCACGCTGAGATATAACACCTGGTCATTTGGAGGAGTGGACTTCCTTGCCGCCACGTCATTTTCCGCCTCAAAACGAGTGTAGAAGTTATTCAGCGCATCTGGGAGGGAAGCATCACCCGCATAGTCAGGTGATGTTGTCCTGTAGTTGGTGATGTCCTGAATGCCCTTCCACATGCGCCGCGTGTCACCGCTGTCCTGGAAGTGGCTGTGGATTCACTGGGCGTGTGCATGCTTTGCCTCTCTGATGGCCCAGGACAATTTGGCCCTTGCTGTTGTTAGGTCCGCCTTGTCACCTGCTCTGAAGACGGAGTCACAGGTCCTCAACAGCTCACGCACCTCCGCTGTCATCCATGGCTTCTGGTTAGCATGTGTAGTGATGGTATACTACCATATACCAATCACAATTACAGCAACACACTAATAGTTAATAATACTAACAGAGAAATTAACTACCTTTTTGTGAGAGGGGTAATGCTGAAAAGTGCAGGCTTCTCCTGTTCCCATCATTTCTTTGGGAATGTCAGTAATTTGAAAAGCAAAATGGGCAAAGTATTTTTGAAAGACATTTGGCCAGCGATCTCCTGATGCATCTTAGAAACCTGTGGTGTGAACATTCACAGTTCAGCGTCCCCAAGTGGGAGTGACATCTGATATCAGGTTCAAACTCAAGAGTATAGTGTCAGACTCCTGAATATGATGCTGATCTGAATAAAAGTGTCCAAAAATTCTAAATGTGAAACAGAAACCACTAGCACATCTCATCTGAAACTATAAATTAGGATTCTGCAAAATTCTTCTCACACCCATGAGATGGTAAAAACAGTAGCATTAGTAAGACCATAAGACACAGGAGCAGAGGTTGGCTGTTCAACCCATCGAGTCTGCTCCACCATTCAATTATGGAATGATCCAATTCTTCCAGTTATCCCTACTCCCCTGCTATCTCCCCATACCCTTTGATGACCTGGCTAATCAAGAACCTATCTATCTCTGCCTTAAAAAGGCCCAATGACTCGGCCTCCATAGCCACTCGTGGAATATATTCCACAATTTACCACCTCTGACTCAAGTAATTTCTCTACATCTCTGTTCTAAATAGACGTCCTTCAATCCTGAAGTCGTGCCCTCTTGTCCTAGATTCCCCTACCATGAGAAATGGATGAAGTTGTTCTCAGTATTTTTCAAATACATTACAGTAACATTTCACTTGGCTAGCTATACACATAGATGCAGTTAATTACAAGATTAACAATAAATCAACAATACACCTTTAATAGTAAAGTTTCCCTGGCAACAGCCATTTTCCATCAAAACTAGAAAATTTGAACACATGAAAATCTGATTGTGGACCAGAACTAATCCCATTTATGCTGTGTACAATAGCTATAAACATTTTCAATACATATTATTTGTGCTAAACACAAGTTGATAAAGCTTTAATGCAAACAGTAAATGTTCTACATACAAGGGTGGCGTGCATGCTCAAGATGGCACACACTAAAGATTTCTTGGCCAAAGCTTCAAGGAAATAGTTGAAGTATAAAAAGGCAAACTACTGTTTAACTGAGTACCAAATTATGTATTTAAATGAAATATAGAACAAATTAGAACACTACCAATATTATTACAGTACTATAAAACTAATATTTCCTAACAGTTATCAATGGAGGAATTCATCCAGTTTACTCGTTCTTTTGATTGACTGTCAATGAACAAAATTAGTGCAGATATCTTGTGTAGGTAATAGACTGCCTTCAAACAAATGCTATCAACGATTGCATTCTCCACATCTTCATTTTCATTGGAACATTCAAGATGATTATCGTTATATTCAAATTCATGTTAGTTCCTAACTTGAAGTAATGAAGTAGTTTATTACCATGGGCATGTGTCGTGAAATTTGTTAACTTAGCAGCAGCAGTCCAATGCAATACATAATATAGAAAAATAATATGAAATAAAAACAATTACAGTATATGTATATTGAATAGATGAAAAATTGTGCAAATAAACAGAAATAATATTTATTGAAAATGTGAGTCAGTGTTCACGGGTTCGATATCAAAATTCAGATAGGAAAACTGATGAGCCCACACATCGTGTGGGTCCTGAAATTAGTGAATGCTTGACGGAGTATGCCCCTCTTGTTTCTTAATTTATGTTATGATAAAGAAACTTACACATATACATGATGATTCCGTTCGTTAATACTGCTGGGTAAAAGCCAGTTTACTGCAACTGGTTTCATCTCAAAAATTACACTATTTCTCGCCCTATCACCATTGTGTCACATATCACTAAACACAAGCTACCCAATACAAAATTAAAACAGGAAGTACGCATTATTACTACATTCAAAAACATCAGCTTGAAGTCAATTTTCAGAAGCAACATTTATCAATGAAAAACAAACATTAATGTAATAACCTTTTCTGTACAGCCCTCAAACTGAAACCAAAGGGTTAAATTCTAAAATTGAATCCATAACCATTGAACTCAAACGAGAAACAGTCACAGTGTTATCAGTCTTGACAGTCTTGCTGTCAGACTAAAAGAGCTATCAATAAATTTCAAGTTGTATCAACAGTTTGATACCTACACATCTCCTACACACCTCAGGATGTCCTCAACTTTGGGTTGGGGAGGGGGTATGAAAATCATACTAAAAGTCAATGACAGAGTAAATGGCAATTGCAATCACTTCTCTCTCAAGATTGATTGCTTAGAAAGTTGCATCTTCCCAGCAATAAATCTTGAAAAAACTGAGGGAAGTGTTATTTTGACTGGAGGTCTACATTCCTCAGGGATTAGTGTTCGCGATCTATATAAATGAATTGGATAAAAATGTAGGTGGGCTGATTACAAAGTTTACAGAAGACACAAAAATTGGCAGTTACTTAGGAAGGTTGCCAAAGGATATAGTGGGACAAAAATCAGTTGAAAATCTGTACAGAGAAATGGCAAATGGAGTTTAATCCATACAAGTGTGAAGTGCCGAACTTTGGAAGGTCAAATGTTAGAAGATAGTGTACAATAAATGGTAGAACCTTGTGGAACTTGTCAAGGTGTTGAGTATAAAAGCTGGCAAGTCATGTTGGTGCATTACCTCACTATCACATCCATGAAGTTCTGGCTCAGGGGCTCCCAAATTGGAGCTTTTTAAAGAGGACACAAAAGAGGTTCACCAGGGATCCTGATCTCTCATGAATATCCAGCTTGCCGTGAATTTAAGGAGAATTTTTGGATTAAAGAGAATTAGCTATATGGCCAAAACTGAATAATTTTCTCTTGAGCTTTGGAGACTGAGGAGCAAGCTGATAGAAGTACATAAAATAAACAGCAGGCAATCAGTCTTTTACCCAGGGTGGAAATTTTAAATATTAGGCAGCATAGTTTTAAGGTGAGAAGGAAAAAGTTTGAAAGATTTACCAGGCAACTTGTGTTTTTATAGTGGGATATAGCAGGACAAAGATCAGTTGAAAATCTGTACAGTAAATTGGCAAATGTAGTTTAATACATAAAGGTGTGAAGTGTTGAACATATATGGCTAGTAGCTGAAACACAGCATAGGTGGTAGTGAAAGCAGATATGAAAGCAAAGTTTAATAAGCATTTCGGCAGACACAGGAACATGCATGGAATGGAGGAACACAGACCAGGTGAGGCATATCTGATTAATTTGGATTGGCACTGTGGTCAGCATAGATATTGTGGGTTGAAGGACCTCTTCCGATCTTGTATGTTCTTCAAAAATAAATGAACAATTCTGTATACTCTTGGACTATTTTATTCATTCTGGTCTGCCAAGTTATAGGAAGGACATTGCCAAAGGTTGCAGAAAAGATTCACAAGAACCCTAAGTGGACAGGAGGGATTGAGTTATAAGGAGAAACTGGATAGGTGGGAGCATTTTTTCCCCTGGAGTATAGGAGGCTGAGGAAAACCATAGAGGTATAGAAAATCATGAGGGGAGCATGGGTACAGTGAATGGTCAGCTTCCCTCCCCTCCCCCCAAAGATAAGGGAGTCTAGAGCTAAAGGGCATACACTTAAAGTGAAAGGGGAAAGATTTAAGGGATATTTGGGGTAAAACTATTCCCACAGGGACTCATGGGTCTGTGGAACAAACTACCAGAGGAAGTGCTAGAGACTGGTACAATTATAATTAAAAAGGAATTTAGATAGTGGCATGGGTAGGAAAGATATAGACCAGAGGTTCCCAACCTGTAGCCTACACACTCCTTGCATAATATTATTGGTCCATACAATAAAAAAGGTTGGGAACCTCTGGTTTAGAGGGATATGGGCCAAATGGGACTTGCCCTGGTGGTTAACAGGGTAAGATGGGCCAAAGGGTCTGTTCCATACTATGACATGAATTTAATGAATTAAATTTCCTTGCTCGGAGAGTGAAACTAAATATTGCCTTCTATAACTCACAAATCCGTTATACAGTTACAACACACTAGATAAAGTCCATGCTCTATTATGAAGTATTATGGAAGATCTACAGACGTCTAGTACAATTGTGACAATGAGCTAAATTGCCTGAACACATTGCCGGCAGGTTCTGCCCATCTGCAATGTCAGTGGCCAGGGGGAGAGTAGAAATGGGAGATTTTGTAGAGCTTTATCTCCTGTCAATAGGAATATTTTAGATGTTTTGAAATGTCTGTCCTCCAGACACAATCAAAATCTATTAAAATCACTCTCTAGTAATTTATTAAAAGATTTAAAATTAAAACTAAAATACATTAACTAATCAAAAAGCATTAAATAAAGGAAAACAGGTTTAAAAAAAAGTCAAGCCTTCTTCCTAGTATGTCCAAAAACATCTCTCAGAAAGAATGAGGTCCCTGAGCTAGGCCTGACTAGTGCAGGACAAGAGAGATGTTGATGCTGAGGAATCTGATCATCAGCCACTGAACTCCACAAAGAGACAGAGTCAAGGTAATTTGACTTGATGCTTTTCAAATGTAGACTCAGTGATGTACAGCATCGAAACAGGCCCCTGAGCTCACCTTATCGCTGCCAAACATCATGCCTGGCTGTATTAAACCCATCCACCTGCATTAATTCCATGTCCGTCCCGTCCCCCCCCCACATCTCCCTCATTCAAGCACCTATCCAGATGCTTCAAATATTGTTCCAATTCCTGTCTGCACTACCTCCTTTGGTAGCTCATTTCAGATACTAACAATTTGAGAACTTGGAATTACAATCAGAATCAGGCTTAATATCATGGGCAAATGTCATGAAATTTGTTGTTATGCGGCAGCAGTATATTGCAATACATGATAATAAAATATATTAAAAAAGTTAAAATTAAATAGTGCAAAAAGAGAAAAAAATGTAGTATGTAGTGAGGTAGGGTTCAATGTCCATTCAGAACTCTAATGGCAGACAGCAAGAAACAGTTCCTGAATCACTGATTGTGTGCCTTCAGGCTCCTATACCCCCTCCCTGATGGTAGCACCGAGAACAGGGCATGTCCTGAATGATAGGGTTCCATAATGATGGATGTTGCCTTATGAAGCCACCAGTCTCCAGGCATCCCAAAGCACCTTATAGCAAATTAAATAATTCTCAAAAAGATGATCAAAGTAAGACTTTTGGTAGGAATTGGACCCCAGTACATTACTCCAACAGGAAGACTAAACCAGGTGAGGAGATAGGGATATACCTACCCCAGCATGTGAAGCCAGTTCTGGCAGACTGGGTGGACAAGATCATTTACAAGATTCAAAGGCCAAGAAGGCAGAGCTGCAATGTTTCATGGAGAGTGAAGGACAATGACAAGGCACAGGAGGCATGGCTATCCACTCCAGCCAAGGAAATCTTCAGTCATGACAATTTCTCGTACTACTGGACCAAGATTTTTGAGGCAGAGAGAATGGAACTGCTTCAGTGCAATGGCCTTTTCACTATAAATCTCCTCCAGCACAGGTTACGGGACCAAAATATTGGTAAGATTACTGGAACTGCCTTGCTTGCTTTCCAATGATGGGATTTTTAGGTCCATTTGAGAATAATGTGGCCTATGATATACTGCCTTTAGGATAAAATGTTAACAGTGCAGCACCCACTATGTAGTTCACTAAAATGTCTGCATTACAGTGGGTCTTGACTCAGGGCAGCTATCCACCCAACCAAGGTTGATGCCATTATTTCAATTTCAGGTCATTCACAAAATGGAAACTCGAACAAGAGACCATTTGGATGGCCTTATACCTTCATCTGTTTAATCAACATTTTAACAAAATGAATTCTCTGTTTTCTGAGCCTATTGTCCAAAGCTTAAGAATGGCTCCAGGATGAAAAGTAACATGGTTAAAATACTGTTGGTGATAAGCAGACAACTTTTTAATGGTGACACAATTTTTTCTCTAGAGAGACCCAAAAACTCAAAGGTCATTTATGCAAACATCCCAAACTTCTGAAAGGTGCACCCCTAATGCCATTTGAACTGCTCCTATGCCTGGTGGTGATGAAACTGATAGCCTTCAGATAATTTACATTTTTGTTTGCAAAGAACTAATTTTAAAGTATTCATAATAAACTACCTACCTATTTAAAAATTTTGATGGTTCAACATCTGGATCACAAAATGCTTCCTGCGCCACTTTGAAAATCAGCAGAGCTCTGATCCAGCACACCATTAAATTCACCATTAGCCTAGTTCCTGCACACCCTTTCAACTGAGGTCATGGGAGTTGAGAGATTTTAAATTCCCAAAAGTGAATGCCACCAACAGCCAGTTGAAGTGATGGCTAGGAAAGCTTACCAGCCCCAGCACCTCTACTTCCTTAGGAGATTAAAGAAATCTAGCACATTCCTTTTGACCCACACCAATTTCTACAGATGTACCATGGAAAGCATCCTAACCGGATGCATCATTGCTTGGTAAGGCAATTGCTCTGCCCGAGACTGCAAGAAATTGGATTCCAGATTCTTTGAACTCCTCCCCTGCCTCAGTATAAAGCAGCCAGCCACCCCAAAATTCCTCCTTTTTCCCTTCCATCAGACAGAAGATACAAATGCAAAAAAGTACATACCACCAGGCTTAAGGACAGCTTCTATCCAGCTGTTATAAGACTATTAAATGGTTCCCTATTATGATATAGATTCAACCTCAATCTCATTATAACCTTGTGTTTTACTGTCTACCTACACAATTTTCTCTGTAACTGTAACACTTTATCCTGCACTGTTATTGTTTTACCTGATAGTAATGAACTAATCTGAATGAACGGTCTGCAAGACAAGTTTTTCTACTGAATATGTTACAATAATAAACTAATTTAGTCCACTGAAAAATGTATATTAATAGGCAATAGAAATCTATTTGTCTAGCACCACAAATCTTGAGCATGCCGGATTATTGAACTTTTAGAGGTGTTGTTAATTTAATATGCATTTAATTGTTTATATATTGAAGTATACTTTAGATTAACTTTGAATACTTTGGATATTTAACATATGTGAATATTAACATACACAACTATTCCAACATTTTGACAGTTGGTACTTTTAAGACTGAGGCTTAATAGGCTTCAAACCATTTTTAGGAGGAAGGGACTTGCTAGTTGGTGAGAAGGCCTTACATTTCTCAAATCTTCAATCAGGAGCAGCCTTTTGGGACATAAGTTGGTATTGCAAATAAGTAGAGGCAAAATAACTAAGAGCACAAACAGTTCACTTTCACTGAGGTAGGCCATATGCAGCCCATAGGTTACATGTTCTGCACCATCGCATAAAAACTGAAGTAGCATTATTTGGAAAGTAGTGGACTCTGGCCAAGAAACATTCCTTAAGCTACTAACCAAGTGATTTATTTCATTTGATGACACCTTACAGGACGCAGCTTAGCTCTAGCTTGCACCAATGCAAGCAACTACATTTTAGAAGTAATCAGAAAAAGACCAGAAAGAAAGAATATGGATTCATATAGAACGTTGCTCAAATTATTGTCCTTTACATTGAATGCATGACTCTATGGTAAACTCATCACTGTAACACAAGTTCCCAACTAAATAAATGTTCTCAAATTCTTGACTGAACCTCAAACTAAGTTGAATCTCAAACATCATGCTTGTTTCTCAACTCTCTTCTCAATGGACTATAGAGCCATCTTGCTAGGCACTTAATATATTTACTGATGACAAAATTCCGGATAAAGAATTCTAATAATTCACAACCCTCAGAAGAAATATCTCATTTTTATTCAAAAGCTTTTTGCACCAATTTGAAGGCCTCTCCACAAAGGGAAGTATCCTCTTAGCAAAGAGGATATCAAGTCCCACCAGAATATTGTACGTTTCCATAAGATCACCTCCTCAATTTCCTAAACTGTAATGATAATGGGAACAGCCTTCACAACCTATATTAATAAGCAACGTCCTCCATTCTAGGAATCAACCTTGTTAACCTTATCTGAGTTACTGTCAATATTCCATCTCATATAAGGAGCACTCTTGGTATAATTTTACAATCCTTTGTAGAATTGAAGAAAAACTTGCTCCCTTGTTCAAGTCATTCCTTTTTTGCCAAAAAAGCCAACATCCCACTCGTCTTTCTAAGTACTTGCTGCACTTCCATGCCAACTTTTGTTGTTTCATGGACAAGAACTAAAGATCTTTCTCCACAGCAGTCTTCGGTAGTCTCACTTCACTTAAAACAATACTGTTTCCTTATCCGTCCTCTCAAAGTGATTACCTTGCATGATTTTCCTTCACCCACCAAATTCTCCCCTTAATCTATACACACACAAATTCACTTAATCTACACACAATTTACCAGATTGAAAATAACTCTTTTAATCTAATTTGTTTCTTTTTGCTAGTTACGCTTTCAAGCAAATTTTTTGAGGTGATGAACTCTAACTGGAATGTTCACAGCAGCACACACAAAATGCTGGAGGAACTCAGCAGTTCAGGAAGTATCTATTGAAATGATGGAAAGTCAACACTTCAGGCCAAGACCCTTCTTCAGTATTAGAAAGGAAGGGAAAGATGCCAGAATAACAATGTGGGGGGAGGGTAAGGAAGCCAGCCAGGTGGTAGTTGAAGCCAGGTGGGTAGGAAAGGCAAAGTGCTGGAGAGGAAGAAGTCCGATAATTTCATCTGCACATTAGCATTCATGTAAACAGAGATATTGAAGTAGCCAAACCTTTTCCCAAACTGTTACCCACAATTCCATGAAATCTTATCTTAAAGAGTAACCATTTAAATGGCACCTGATCAATTTTTTTTTCAAAATCTAAATACATTACATCCACCAGCCCGGCTTTTTCCATGCTTTTTTTTACATCTTCAAGGAATTCTAATAAATATGTCACACACAATGTCAATTTAGCACTGCTTCATTTGTAAAGGCTCTGCTGCTGAGTAAATATTCCAAAATTTTCCCAATAATCTATTATGCTAACTAACCTACAGATTCTTGTTTTGTCTCCTTCCTTTCTAAAGTATGAGATTAGATTTGCAGTTTTCCAATAGGACAATTCCAAAATCTATGGAACATTGAAAAACACACACACTTTACTTAAGACCCAAGGATGTGGGACATTAGCACAAAAGAACAGTCGACCTTCATTCTCTTTAGTTTTTTCTACTCACCCTAAAAATTAACCATTTTTTTCACATTGTAAATTTAAGGACGTGTGTATTAACAGATCATTTGGTGGTTAGAATATATCACTGCTAGCTCAAAAAACATCACTTTGCTGGAAAACAATCAAGTACACAATTTTCCTCTTCTTGCAGTTTCAACTACACAGTTTTAGCACTGTCATGTGGTCTACAATGAAGCTGTTTAAATGGCTTAGAACCAGTCTACATAGTACACCTTTCTACAACCGGTGGAATGACTTCTTCACTTTTATGTAGCCAAAAAGCTAACATTCTATTTAGTGGCATTAGAATGATATATACATTATTCACAAAGATTTTAGAATGATTTTTCTATCTTTTGAATCTATAATTGCAACTTTTCTTCTGAAATGGAAATTAGCAAGTAACATGTCTCTAAACTCTTACCAAAACCAGAATTTTGTAACCAAATTTAAACTTAGTCATTCAAAGACAAGAGGTTGCCTTCCATGAAACACCACTTCAACAGCAACAACAATTATTATTGTTAAACTAGTCTAAGTACAAGAACATCCACCAGTTATTCTTGTAGTCTCAATCTTCTAGAGACTTGTGCGCACTCACAAGATGTATCATACACTCTCCCCAACAGGAGTAGTACAGTGGCTAGAAATTTCAACCAGTTATCCAGATGCCTGAATGAACGAACCAGAGATCTGACTTTAAATCCCACCACAGCATCTAAGGAATTTAAATTCAGTTAATAATTGAGATTTTTACGAGTCTTAGTAATAAGAATTCACTCTTTACTGGATTATTGAAAAACCCACCTGGTTCACTAATGTAGTTCAGGAGAAAATCTGTCATGCTTGCCTGGCCCATGTGTGATTCCAAATTCATAGCTCGTGACCACTACATTCAAAGACATCTGGCCTGTAGCTCTTCAAGGTGACTCACCACCACTTTCAGAATGGCAATTAGCAATGTGCTAGCAAAGTCCAGATTCCAAAATTAATTAATTAATTTCAAGACCATTTACAAAGAATGACTTATGCTTTCTAATGGTGACATGACTACATGCTAACAATTAATACACCAGATTGCTTTGTACAGAGTTCCAGTGGTTACTCAAGTGGCAAGGTACACTTCAAGTGGGATCCTTTGTCATGCTACAGGGAACTCAATCTCTTAGCCTGTACGTTGCACGTAACCTCCACTTTCAGCTATCCGGGATTCACCAAGACATTTTTAGGCAAGAAGCCTGTGACTGAGTGAGACCACAAAAAGGCAAAAGGCTGCTGGCTCAATCCAGCTGGGGGCAGGAAAGGAAGAGTGTTGAGCATTTGTCTCGGTTCGCATGATTTTGGTGCATTTTAAAAAAAACCAGCTGCAAAATTAGCATCTTTTAGATAGAGTTTTTATTACCATGTACTGCTGCCACAAAAAATCAAATTTCACGACATATGCCAGTGATATTAAACCTGATTCCAATTCTTACCCATTTTAAAATTCATGTCACATTGGTGACATTTCTCTGCCGTGGTGTCGGGATGGGAGGATCCTTCCAACTCCAAAACATACTCAACTGAGAAACACCTTCAAGGGTTTTTCTATCACCTGGGAAGATCAGCCATCATATGCCATCAGCACACATAGGGGTTGGTCATACAGCCTTGACAATGCACTGTCAATCCATAACTGGTGTAGACTTCAATCCAAAATCTAATCTGTAAATCTGGAGTTCAGTATGTTCAATGGTAAATTACAAGGGATACACTTGCATGATCACACCTAGTTAACCATGCCTATCAAATTGAACAGAACACACCTGAAGTAAACAGCCACAGTTCAGAACATCAAATGATTTAATTCATTTGCAGTTACAAATACAGTGGATTTCAGTTAATTGGGACAGCCCTTACCTAGGGCAACTCTGAAAGAACAAAAACTAATCAAAATAGTCAGGACTCCCTTTGTTTATTTGGAGTATGCTTAATTGGAACAGTGCAGTTTTGCTGTGGTTTCAAGCATTCAGGCTTAGAGATGCCAGAAACAGCTGGGAGTAAAAATAAAGCAATTTCACTACTTCAAATTAGAAACTACAATGAATTGAAGGCAGCAACAATTATCTTGAATGTTACAATAAAAACAAAGATTTGGAGGATGCCATCGCCAAAATCGTTATATGACGGTAGTTCATTATTTGCACTAGATATCTAGGTTGATTTTGTTCATTTACAGACAATCAAAAGAACAGTAGCATACACTGGATGAATTCCTCAGTCGATAACTATTAGGAACTCCAGTTTTATAGTATTGTGATGTATCAGCAGTGTTCCAATTTGTTCTGAATTTCATAAAATACATAAATATATGTTCTTAACTATTTCCATGAAACTTTGGCTAATTGGGGCAGCTGTTTAAGTGGGTCAAAATATACTGGTCCTGATGTATCCCAATTAACCAGAATCTACAATATTGCAATAATCCATTCAGCCTAAATTTGCAACACCCAAACCATCTCAATAATCTCATTGCAATATCTGCATGAATTCTAAATGGAAACATGTGATTAATGATTACCAACACAACTTTGATATGATTATTTCAGAAAAGGATTAGAATCATAGCCATAAATTTTGTAATAAATTCTAACAAGGGAATACAAAGATAACTTTAAAGTTCTGATTTCCCAGACTTGTAACCCCCAAAACTTTTTACAGTTTGAGTTTGAAGCACAACTGAGACTGCTACAAAATTTTTGAAGTATATCCAATGATTCAGCAAGACCTTGAACTCATCACCCCTCCAGTGGCCCACTGGTAAAAGTAGTCTAATGACTTTTTTTCACAGCACATTTCCCCCTCTGTTCCCCTTTTGAAAACCAGCTTTGTATTCCCACACCTTGCAGTCCCCATATCATAAATTACAATAGCTCAGCAAAAACATTTTTTCACAAGACCATAAGACATAGGTGCAGATTTAGGCCATTCAGCCCAGTAAGTCTGCTCCGCCATTTCATCATGGCTGATCCATGAAAAAAAATTCATGCCTCTTCTAGTTAATTTGCCAATTACCTTCAATCCCTGAACTCCAATTATGGAACATCTGCCATCAAAATTCATTCATGTACGAACAACGCCTCTAAATTCCACAAACTTCTCTGCTTTCAGTATAATTCCATGTAACTGATCCCCTACGTGCAAAAGCACGAAGGGACTCTATATCCATGCTAATGTGCAGAGGCCAAAAGTGGCTACAATACCAAATGAGTTTTAATGGTTGATTATAACTTATTTGTAGTATCCTTCCATTCATGAAGCTAAAGATACCAATTTTTTTTTAAAAAACATTTATTCCATTCGTGGGGCCTGCCTTCAAAGCTCTCAGATCAAATTGAAAATTGTAGCACTTCTATTGGTACACCTCATTCTTCCCAGAAAGAATCACTCCATATTTCTCTGCATTCAATTTCACCCATTTCATCCTTGGTCTAGATTCTGAGATCTCTTTAACACACACAACACTCACGCCATCAGCAGAGCTATACCATTTCCTCCAACCCTGCTCATATCTACGAAGCACGTCTTCATCGAATTGTCTTTCAAAGACTTCTGAGGGAAAGGGAAACAACTAGGATAACTGGAATGCTTTTGCAGTTGGGTAGCACAGATTCAATGAAGTCAAATGCCACAAACTCATATGCTGCAACCTTTCTGTGCTTCTGAGAAATTTACATACAAAATATCACTTCATTTCTCTCTATTATTTCTTATGAATTCCCCCCACCTTAATTTGGGAATTAATTGACAACTGAAATTACACATCAGGGAAGCAGAGTCCAAACATTCAAGGGAATCAAACAAATGCATCACTATCAGAAAACAGGCACACATTTCAGATAATCACTTATCTCCTCCTTTTGTGCACAGACAAGATACTGTGCAATCTCATCTTGTACTTTATTTCTATTCAACATAACTCTTGAATGTCAAAATTAAAACATCTCTTTATAAATCTGATTTTGTATTATAAAAGGTAGTCTTCAGAATTATTCAACAGTAACCATTTTTTGAACATCCAACTTAGCTACTATGGGAACTTAAAATTAAAGTAAGCCGTTTATACAAAGAATAAACTGATTCATCCCCTCTCCCAACTGAATATCTAGTCTCAGCTACCTGCAAAATCATACAATTCACCTTGTTTCTTTCTCGCAAAGAAAAAGAAAGCTGTTAGTCATAAATTTTGCAGCAAAATAATCAGAATAATTTTTCATTAAAATGATTTGGACTATAAATTTGAATTAAGCAACATGGGTTCAGCAGACAACACAGAATTATCTTCTTCAGCACCTTCCCTGATCTAAATAATCGGAAGAATAGACCTGGGCAAAGGAGAGTTACATTGGAATATCTTTTATGAAATATATCTTTTATCTCTAGAGGCATCTATTTATAAGTTACTTTAAAATAGAACACCCTGAAACCTCAGTGAAATTAAAAATATACCGAACTAAACTACAACCTATTGTATGCCACTCAAGTGAAAACAGAGATCCGCATGAGACCAGATTTCTGATAATCATTCTTTCTCCAGGCTCAATCAGTCAATTCATATATAGCTGCCATCCTAATAGTACAAAGAATTCCATACCAAATTGTCCTAAATACTTCAGCTTCCCAAAGTCTAATGGTCATTTGATTCCCAGCTAATAGTTTATAGATCACAAAGATTTGGAAACATATTTTTGACAGTCTACTGCATTAGAAAACTATTCCTGCATTAAAGTTCAAACCTTCAACATTTGATACCACAAATTCAGCTAGCACATCTTTCCACTTTAATGCCCATACATTTCTTTCCCAGTTCTATTGTCCCTAAATGAATGACTGAGATTAGACCTCCAATAATTTACTTACATTGACAGTGTAATGAACAGAACTGCCATTGACAGTTTGACTGTATCTTGACTATCTGTGTTTGTCTCTGAACTGATTGGGGTGCGGGGAGGAGGAGAGTAAAGGGAGGAGTGGAAGTTGAGGAGAAGATAGGGAGGGGGAACAGAGAGGTCAACTCCATAAAAGCAAAGCCAGATCTCTTTCCTTTAAGGACAATTATGAACCAACACAGGGTCTTGAACAAGCCTGGTAGTTTTATGGTCACCATTAAACAGTTTTTATTCCAAATTTAATTACTTGATTATAAATTCCCCAACCATCATGGTAGCATTCAAAAATCACACCTCTGAACCAATGGTCCAGGCCACTGGATATAAATCCAAGAAGGTAATGGACCATGCCACCTACCATATCATGGGGTATTATTGCAGATCAGAGGGAAAGGTCTGTGAAAAGTCAAGACAACTAAGGCTACGCTTGAAGACATGTTGCTTTATAGCACACGATACTCCATCCTCATAAGAAGCTTGAAGACAAAGGAAAAAAGGAAAGAGGTCCTTTCAAAGAAATGTAAAGTCATTGACCTGATGTACAAATTGTTTCTCTCATTATTGCTTGAACCAAGTGTTTCTAGCATTTTCTTCAGATTTCCTGCATCCATATTTTTTTGCTTTTATGCAAATTCATGTCCCTTTGTCCAATCTAATTCTTGAAAAGGAAACAGAAAATGCTGGAAACAACCAGCATCTGTAGAAAGAGTGTTTCAGGTCAAAGACCCTCCACCCAGATGAAGGGATTAAATTCTGTTTCTCTTTCCACAGATGCTGACTGACATGATTACTTCAAGCATTCCCTGTTAGGGAATGAAATCTCACAAAAAAAGAGTACTATTAATGTCTTGTATCTTAATCATTAAGATGGGCCAACCATTTCGGTCAATGGAGCCAGCATCCTTCAACAGCTGCCTGGCAAAAAGATGACAATCACAGCTACAACATTGGGAGAGGGATCAAGATAAAAGAAAGACTATCCAAGTAACCCACAAAAGGCACAATATCAAACCCCTCCCCAACCTGTCCTCTCCTGAAATCCCCCGAAACTTGCTTTTCCCACAATGCCATCTTCCATCTCCTCAAAGGAATAATAAAAACCCTACACACACCTACCACCACACTCCATATATTTTAGCCCCATCCTGGGCACCCAACACACACAAGAGAGAACTACAGGCCTCCATCTAAACACCCCCACTGCTACAAGGTAGCATTACAGAGCACTGTCCCAACATCCAGTGTATTACCCTTCCCAACACCTCATAGTAAAATGCACTCCTCCATTTTAGTCCCTCCCTCTAGCCAATTTTATAAACCCACCCTCATATTATAAGCCACCACTGTATTACAAATCTTCCCTACATTACAGACCCCCTTAAATGGGCACCACCTCCAAATATGTTACAGAAACCACCTCGAACTATATTACAGACTCCCTTCTACCCAGTATCAAACCCCCTCCACGTGCCTTACACACCCGCTTTGCACACATTATAGACCCCGCCTGTCCCCGTATTAGATACCCCTACATATTACAGACCACGTAGTACAGCACACCTCTGCGATATTAGACCACCTCCCCACGTATTACAGACCCTCCCTACATTACAGACCTATCACCCCGTACTACACACCCCCTCCACTCCGAATTAGACCCCCCCCCAGACCCGAATTACAGATCCCCTCACCTCTTTCCCCTCCTCATATTACAAAATCCCTCGTTTTGCAACCAACCCCCCCACAATACCAGGAGGGGACATCAGAGCCCCCACCACCACCACACCCCGCCCCAGCACCACCGCCGCCATAGGCCGTCGATCCCACCTCCCCACCAACAGACTCCCCTCACCCATCGCAGCTATCCCACCGTCCGCTCACCTGCCAGCGCCAATTTATTTTTCTCTCGCTCTCTCTTCAGGTGGAATTGCTTTGGGGGGGGGGGTGGTAGGGGCTTTTTTTGCAATTTTTTGTACGTGCGTGTATGTGTATATAGTTCGGTTCTTCCTCCTCTCTTCTCCGGTTATGCCTTTTTCTCCTCTTTCTCTCCCCCACCCAATAAGCACAACCAGCCTCGGCCTCCCCTTTAACTCCGAACCGCCCGGCTCGGCGCCGAAAACACCGACTGCCCGCAATATGGCGGCGCCGCGCTTCCCCCGCCAGCCCCACGCCACAACGAGGCTGCGCCGGCCTGTGCCCTGCCCAACACCGTCCGCCGCACACACCTCAGCTCACCAGCCCGGCAGGGGGAACACAAAACCTGTTGCACAAATCCCTCCTCCTCCTCCCCCCCCCCCCCCCATCTTTCTCTTGTTCGTTTCTGCTCCAAGGCAGAGATAGTAGTGATTTTTATTTTGTTCAAATTGTTTTCTATCTAGTTTAATTTACGTTTTTTTCTTGTAAATGCTGCTGTACATTCATGTACTTGTCCATATCCATATGACAAAGATTTTAACTTTGACTAGGATTGCGGAATTTGGTTCAAGAATAGCTACTTCCCTTCATGCTGCTTATCTGATGCTTTTTGCCTGTACATTTTACATTGAATCTGTGCATACATGTATCTCTGCATATGACAATAAACTTGCCACTATTTCATTTGGCTGTATTCTTGACTGTTCGTGTACGGTTGAATGACATTTAAACTTGAACATTGATTTTGACTTTAATTTTGATTAGGGGTCTGCTTCAAGAATATCTTGTATTGGAATTGATTTTAAATTATCACGTGAATCAAAATTCAGTGAAAAGCTTGCCTCGTATCTTGTTGATACAAATCAGATCATTACACAGTGCATTGAGGTAGAATAACTAGAACAATGAGAATGCAGAATAACGTGTAACAGCTACAGAGAATATGGCAAAGTTTAAAGTAACTTGTATTATTGCATTAGATTCATTTTCCTGCGGGCATACTCAGCAAATCTATAGAATAGTAACTATAACAGGATCAGTGAAAGATCAACCAGAGTGCAGAAGAGAATGAATTGTCTAAATGAAATACATAAATAAATAACAATAAATAATGAGAACACGAGATAACAAGATAAAGTGTCCTTAAAGTGGGCTCATTGGTTGTGGGAACATTTCAATAGATGGGTGAGTGAGTGGAGTCAAGATCCTAATTGTTGAGGGGTAATAAGTGCCTTGAACCTGGTGGTGCGAGTCTGAGGGCTCTTGTACCTTCTATCTGATGGCAGCAGCACAAATAAACCTTAGTGGTGGGGATCTCTGATAAAGGATGCTGCTTTTCCACTACAGTGTTTCATGTGGATGTGCTTGGGAGGGCTTTACCAGCAATATAATGGGCTGAATCCATTACCTTTTATAGTTCCCACTCAAAGGAATTGGTGTTTATATTCCAGGCCATGATGCAGACAATAAACTCAATTTTGATTCGGATTTTGCAGGCTGGTTCAAGGACAGCTACTTTCCTTCTTGCTGCTTAACTGATGCTACATGCCTGCAGTGTTGCTGCAAGAAAGCTTTTCCTTGCAAATGTGCACTTGCATACACGACAATAAACCCAGCAATGACTTTGGTTGGAGTGGTGCAGGCTGGTTCAAGAACAGCTGATTCCCTTTATGCTGCTTATCAGATACAATATGCCTGCAATATTTATCACAGCCATTACATTGGTAAAATGAATTGGTTTATTATTGGCATATGTACTGAGATAGGGAAAAACATTGTTTTGTATGCCATCCATACTTATCCATTTCATCACATCAGTGCATTGATCTAATGCAATGGAAAAGGGCTACAGTTACAGAGAGAGCATAGGGCAGCCAGATAATAAGGTGCAAGGGCCATGACGAGGCATGCTGTGAGGTTAGGACTCTATCCTATCATAAAGGAGAACCATTTAATAGACTTATGACAATCAGATAGAAGCTGTTCTTAAGCCTGATATTATTTATCTATCTTTTTTAAATTGCGAATTAATCTTTGGGCCATTCTGCCCAGCAATCCCCCAGTTTAATCCTAGCCCAATCACAGCACAATTTACAGTGATCAAGTAACACACCAACCGGTATGTCTTTGGATTGTAGGAGGAAACTGGAGCATCTGGAGGAGACCCATGCAGTCATGGGAGGAACCTCCGAACTCTTTACAGGCACTGATGGGAACTGAACTCCGGTCACCAGCACTTGAAAGTGTTGTGCTAGCCACTACACCACCATGCTACCCTTACGTGCTTTTGGACTTTGTATCATACGTGTACTTGTGCAAATGACAATAAACTTGACCTTGAACTTGGAGGCATGAGAGACTGAAGGTGCTAGAAATCAAGAGCAAAACACAAAGGCGGGGGAGGACTTCAGTCAGGCAGCATCTAGGGGGAAATGGACAGTCAACATTTCAGATTGGAGTTCAGATCCAAAACATTGACTGTCCATTTACCCCTATGAATGAGCCTGACCTATTAAGTTCCTCTAGCTCAACTGTTTTCATGACATGGACCAATACCATTAAGCAAGTGGTCCATCAACCCCAGGTTAGGAATCCTTGCTCTGGACCCTCAGGTTTCCTTTCAACCATTTGGTTTTTGAACCAACCTGTGCAATCCAAATCACCACCTTAATACAGCAAAACTGGGACCACTCTGCACTACAATGATTTTTTTTTTGGTTCTAGCTGTACTTTCTTGTAAAAATTGTGCATATGTTTGTTCCCCCCCCCCCCTCCCCGTGTATCCTTCTTATTAGATACTACGTGCATCCAATGCCAAAGTAAGTACATTTTTATTGCACCTGTGCACTAATATTCTTGTACATATGACATACAAAGTGTACTTAGGCAGGAAAGATTTAGAGCCGGTTGATCCCAACATGGGGTCCAGAGACCCCTTGGTTAATGGTATTGGTCCAAGGCATAAAAAGAGTTGGGAACCCCCTGGTGTTGTAGAGGGATATGGGCCAAATGCAGGCAAATGGGAATCTTGGTTGTCATGAACCAGAAGGGCAGAAGGGCACATTTCCATGTATCGTGCCTCTGACTATGACAACAAATTTTGTATTAATAGGAGTTCAATTTGAATTATTCTTATTGAACTCTCAAATGACTGCATCCTTTTTAATACAATAAAGGTCATCATCAGGCCCTTGCAAATCTGTAGCAGTATGAATGCTTAAAAACACCTCCCAAACTGTCAAAACATATACTGTTAAATATCCTTTCATCCTCTTATTTCCCTTTATGTAAAATAAAACACATCTCTGTACCCACCACAAATGATTAAACCTATACTGACCACTTTTTTGTAGACATCAAAATGATTAATGCTCTTTATATAACATAGTATATTCCATGCAGCAATGTCTGTGTTTATGTAATAAAATTAACCCTTAAGTCACCAAATTGTTAAACCTCTTAAATAAAGTAACCTTTACAAATCCATAAAGTTATTTAATATAATAAATGTTATGTTACTGTATTGGTTCCTTAAGGTTGTTATAGCCAGGGGTGGTAATGGGGACTAGCTCCCACTACCTATTAAATGCTCCCAATGTCATGCATCTCAAATAGCTTCTGACAATAAAGTCCAGCTCCTGGCCTTCACATGTGGCTTAGCTACTAAGCTAAGTGGAACCGTTTCTACTGACAGGAGAAGAAGGAAAGACAGGCTATTGGTGCTTTAAAGCCAGTCGGTTCGAATAGGTATTGCACCTGTTCGGTGGCACCTATTGCAGGTTCGGTCAGCCGTGGTTGGCCACTCATCTAGAAGGAAGACTCTGACCTTGAACCTCTGCTGCTTTGTGGCTATACCCATTCATGGGGAAGGCTTAGGGAATAAACACCGAGGAAACATCCAAAACTGGAGTTCCTAAGGTAGTCCTACGTTGAGTTCAATGCTGACTGGCAACTTCAGCGATGCCATCAGTGCCAAACTGTACCGGTCTCTCCTGTTCCTTTGGATTCATCAGCTACGTGGAGAAGAAGGTCCTGCCACATGGGCATGCTCTCCCTATCATGCTGCCCTGTCTTGCGTATCACAGAGACAGCTGGGATGCAACATCCATAGTCAACCTCGACTAACGGGGGACTTGTTAAACCTGAAATGTCAACTGATAGTTTTCTTTGTAGATGTGGCCTGACCCATTGAGATCCTCCAGCTTGTTGATCCAGAATTTTAGCATCTAAAGCCCCTCTTGTGTCGAGGAACAGCACCTCATATTTCCCCTGGGTAGTCTACAACCCAATGTCAAATTCTGGTAAACTGCTTTCCCATTTTCCTTTACTCTCTCCTGCTGATCTACCTACTTCTTCCTACTCTCATCCCATCCACCCATTACCCACACACTTCTGCCACCAGTTCCCCTCTCGAACCTGCCCTCCCTCCCTCACTTGATTCCACACTCGACCTCCCTCTCCTATCAGGATTCTATCATTTGCAGACCTTTGTCACCTCCTACGTCTGTCAGTAATTCCACTCTCCCTTCTTCCATTTACCAACTCTCCTCAACAATCACTTCCCTACCAGACTGCACTGTTCCCTCTAATCTGCACAGGTGCATGGCCTCGCAGTAACTGAAATGCTCCCATGCACATAGCTTTTGTTGCCGCACAGCTGGATCTAGACGCAACTAGAAAAAGTTTACGAAACATGAAAGATTTTTTGTTGTACCCTTCAATTAATAAATAAAATCAAAAGAACGTGATTTTTCTATTTTCATTTTAAATGTTCATAGCATTGTACCCTTCAATTAATAAATAAAATCAAAAGAACGTGATTTTTCTATTTTCATTTTAAATGTTCATAGCATACACCTAATAAAAGAAAAAAAGACATTTAAGATGCCACACAGTTTTCAGGCTGTGTAAAAATTTCCTGCTCAGTGCAATGCATAGCTGTAAAAAAAAAGAGGGAATATTAACAGATTGATAGAACCATACAGGGTGGTTTACACTGTATATCTTTAGAAACTTGCGGGAGCCTTTGGTGGCATACCAATGTTCGAAGTACATTTATTATCAAAGTATGTATACAGAATGTAACTCTGAGATTTGTCTTCTCGCAGGCAGCCATGAAACAGAGACACACCACAGAACCTGATCAAGAAGAAAAAAAAACAAATTACACAAATGGTAAAAACTGAACGAACAACACACAGAATATCAAAGATCAAACCAGTGTTATTCAGTTTAGTTCAGTTCAGCGCAGTGCCGCTAGCCAGTGCAGGCCACATGGGTATCCTTCACTGAAACGCCCTAATCTGTATCAATCGCTCCGATCAAGCCACTCAAAAACAGTTGAGTCATCAGAATCCAGGAACACATGTATCAAGAACCTCAAAATCCCCCAGAATGAGTCCACAGCCTCTCCGATCAATCCTTGCAGCTTGGAAGACAAGATCCCTGCACTTTACCCTGACAGCAGCCAGCCAGAGGGAGAGGGAGACACAGTCAAACACAGATATATGGCATCAAACACTTACCTGTCCTCCACTCTCATTCTCATCAACCTCCCTTTACCTCTCAATCAGAGCAAAGCAATGGAGTTGATTGTTGGCTCACACCCTCAACACCTCAATCAGAGGGAAGCAATGGAGTCGATCATGGGCTCACACCCTCGACACCTCAATCAGAGAGAAGCAATAGAGACAATAATGGCTCACACCCTCTCTCCAGACTACTAGCCCTCCAGGCTGCAAACTTCACACCAAAGCTCACCAAACTCCCTCAGAGACAACCAAGTGAGAGATCATTCAATCCAAAAGGAGACCTCATTCCAAAAGGTCCCTTTGCACCTCTGTCTTCTGAATTAGAAAACAGGCTACATCTTTATTCCTTCTACCAAAGTGCACGACCATACACTTCACTACACTGTATCCCATCTGCCACATCTTTGCCCATTCTCCTTATCTAAGTCCTTCTGTAGATACCTTGTTTTCTCAACATTGTCTGTACCTCCACCTGTCTTCATATTGCCTGCAAATTTGGCCACAAATCCATCAACTCCATCATCCAATCATTGACATATACTGTGAAAAGAAGCAGTCCCAGCATCAGCCCCTGTGGAACACCGCTAGTCATTGACAGCCAATCAGACAAGGACTCCTTTATTCCCACTCCGCACTGGTCTTTAGTTTTGGAATGTCATAGTAAGATCTTTAAGTGCACATCCAGGTGAGGTAAACTGTTTTTGTCCCTTTCGAGCTTTCAGGCAATGTTTCAAATCCCTAAACATATACCAGGCGAAAAATGTCTTCCCAGTTCCCCAGTTCTTTCTCCCTTCCGTCTCAACTACTTTAAAATTCAAAGTAAATTTATTATCAAAGTGTGTATATGTTACTTGAGATTCAATTTCTTGCGGGCATTTGCAGAAAATATAAAGAAATACATTAGAATTTATAAGAAATTATGTGTGCAAAAGAAGACAAACTGTCTCATTAAAAACATACTAAGAACATGAATTGTAGAGATTCCTTGAAAGTCAGTCTTAGGTCGTGGAATCAGTTCAGAGTTTAAATCCAAGCCAGATGGTTTCTGACCAACATGAGCAGGAGCAGGCCTTTGAACCTCTTTTATCTACTCGGCCTTGCAATAAAATCAGAGTGGATCTTTTCACCTTAGTGCCATTTGCCTGTAATGCCCCATTATCCCTCAGGTACATCAATATCCAAAGATAATAGACAATAGACAATAGACAATAGGTGCAGAAGTAGACCATTCGGCCCTTCGAGCCTGCACCACCATTCTGAGATCATGGCTGATCATCTACTATCAATACCCGGTTCCTGCCTTGTCCCCATATCCCTTGATTCCCCTATCCACCAGATATCTATCTAGCTCCTTCTTGAAAGCAGCCAGAGAATTGGCCTCCACTACCTTCCGAGGCAATGCATTCCACACCCCCACAACTCTCTGGGAGAAGAAGTTTTTCCTTAACTCTGTCCTAAATGACCTACCCCTTATTCTCAAGCCATGCCCTCTGGTACTGGACTCTCCCAGCATCTGGAACATATTTCCTGCCTCTACCTTGTCCAATCCCTTAATAATCTTATATGTTTCAATCAGATCCCCTCTCAATCTCCTTAATTCCAGCATGTACAAGCCCAGTCTCTCTAACCTTTCTGCGTAAGACAGTCCAGACATCCCAGGAATTAACCTTGTGAATCTACGCTGCACTTCCTCTATAGCCAGGATGTCCTTCCTTAACCCTGGAGACCAAAACTGTACACAATACTCCAGGTGTGGTCTCACCAGGGCTCTGTACAAATGCAAGAGGATTTCTTTGCTCTTGTACTCAATTCCCTTTGTAATAAAGGCCAACATTCCATGATGTTATTCTCAATGCCTTCATCTAAATCGTTGATGTAAATCATAAACATCTGTGGTCCCAATACCGAGCCCTGTGGCACTCCACTAGTCACCACCTGCCATTCCGGGAAACACCCATTCACCGCTACCCTTTGCTTTCTATCTGCCAATCAGTTTTCTATCCATGTCAATGTCTTCCCCCCAATGCCATGAGCTTTGATTTTACCCACCAATCTCCCATGTGGGACCTTATCAAATGCCTTCTGAAAATCGAGGTACACTACATCCACTGGATCTCCCCCATCTAACTTCCTGGTTACATCCTCGAAAAACTCCAACAGATTAGTCAAGCATGATTTACCCTTGGCAAATCCATGCTGGCTCGGCCCAATCCTATCACTGCTATCTAGATATGCCACTATTTTATCCTTAATAATGGACTCTAGCATCTTCCCCACCACCGATGTCAGGCTGACAGGTCGATAGTTCTCTGTTTTCTCCCTCCCTCCTTTTTAAAAAGTGGTATAACATTAGCCATTCTCCAATCTTCAGGAACTGATCCTGAATCTAAGGAACATTGGAAAATGATTACCAATGCATCTGCAATTTCCAGTGCCACCTCCTTTAGTACCCTAGGGTGCAGACCATCTGGACCTGGGGATTTGTCAGCCTTCAGTCCCATCAGTCTATTCATCACCATTTCCCTCCTAATGTCAATCTGTTTCATTCCCTCTGTTACCCTATGTCCTTGGCCCAACCATACATCTGGGAAATTGCTTGTGTCTTTCTTAGTGAAGACAGATCTAAAGTACTTATTAAATTCTTCTGCCATTTCTGTTTCCCGTAATAATTTCACCCAATTCATTCCTCAAGGGCCCAACATTGTTCCTAACTATCTTCTTTCTCTTCACATACCTAAAAAAGCTTTTGCTATCCTCCTTTATATTCCTGGCTAGCTTGCATTCATACTTCATTTTTTCTCCCCGTATTGCCTTTTTAGTTAAGTTCTGTTGTTCCTTAAAAACTTCCCAATCATCTGTCCTCCCACTCACCTTAGCTCTGTCATATTTCCTTTTTTTTTAATGCTATGCAATCTCTGACTTCCTTTGTCAACCACTGTGGCCCCTTTCCCCCCTTTGAATCCTTCCTTTTCCGGGGGATGAACTGATTTTGCACCTTGTGCATTATTCCCAAGAATACCTGCCATTGCTGTTCCACTGTCTTTTCTGCTAGGATATCTGTCCAGTCAACTTTGGCCAGCTCCTCCCTCATGGCTCCATAGTTTCCCCTGTTCAACTGCAACACTGACACCTTTCAGCTGCCCTTATCCTTCTCAAATTGCAGATAAAAACTTATCATATTATGATCACTACCTCCTAATGGCTCCTTTACTTCAAGATTGCTTATCAAATCCTGTTCATTACATAACACTAAATCCAGAATAGTCTTGTCCCTGGTTGGCTCTCCTACAAGCTGTTCCAAGAATGCATCCCGTAGGCACTCTACAAACTCCCTATCCTGGGGTCCAGCACCAACCTGATTCTCCCAGTTCACCTGCATGTTGAAATCCCCCATAACTACTGCGACATTACCTTTGCCACATGCCAATGTTAACTCCCTATTCAACTTGCACCCAATATCCATGCTACTGTTTGGTGGCCTGTAGACAACACCCATTTGGGTCCTTTTGCCCTTACTGTTCCTCAGTTCTATCCACACAGACTCTACTTCTCCTGATCCTATGTCCCCCCTTGCAAAGGACTGAATCTCATTCCTCACCAACAGGGCCACCCCACCCTCTCTGCGCACATTTCTGCCCCAACAATAGCACGTATACCCTTGTACATTCATTTCCCAGGTCTGATCTCCCTGCAGCCATGTCTCCATTATCCCAACAACATCATAGTTACCCATTCGCACCTGAGCTTCAAGCTCATCCGCCTTATTTCTGACACTTCATGCATTCAGATATAGAATTTGTAGCCCATTTCTCCTCTCTCTGTTTGAATCGCTGCCTATTGTGCTTAACCCAGCTCCCTGAACTCCCATCGGGCTATACGCCCCTAGAACTTTGTTGCCCTTCCTACATTTACTTATTCTTTCTGCACATTTAACTCCATGTTCCGTCAGACCATCCCTCTGTACATGTGTCCTCCTCATCACTTGTTCCGCCCCACCTTCCTCTACTACACACTTAATATTCCGGAACCGTGTAGTCCCCATCTGTCTTTTACTCTTCCTCTCGCTATCCTCTCTCACATTCTATCAGATCTATCAGTCTCTTACTTGAATATATTAAGAGACCAAGCCCTCACAGGATATAAATGCCAACTATTTACTGCCCCGGTGGAAAGGCAATTCTCAGCTCAGTCATGAATGGCTGACCATTTATTCTTTGTCTGTGAACCACCTCCCAACCACTTTGAGTCACCCCAATCAGCAAAGGCATCCCGCATTTCGCTGCCAAGCCCTCTAAGAATTTTATGCTTCAGTGAAATCGCATCCCCGTTTTCTAGATTCATTCTTTCATACCAAGCGCATAAGGGCCGTTCGTAATTCATCACATCTCCACATGTTTAGATCGTTTGAGTTGACATACATTTTCAGGTTTTATCAAAATAACCTGAATAGAAGAGACACAAGAAATTCTGCAGATGCTGGAAATCAGGTACAAGACACAAAAAAAAATGCTGGAGGAACTCAAATCAGGCAGCATCTATGAATGGGAATGAGCTGTCAAAGTTTCGAGCCAAGATAAAGGTTCACTACTCTACAACCATCAGGCTCCTGAACTGATATGGGTAACTTCACACACCTCTACTCTGAATAGGTGCTGTGACTTATGGACTCACTTTCAAGAACTTTTTACAACACATGTTTTCAGTACTGTTTTTGTTTGCAGTTAGTCTTCTTTTGAACATTGGTTGCTTGTCATTCTTTACATATGTTTTTTTTTTGGGGGGGGTTCTATTGCACATCATTTTTCCATAAGACCAAAATACAGAGTAGAATTAGGCCATTTGGCCCATCATGTCTGCTTCACCATTCCATCATGATCGATTTCCCTTTCAACCCCATTCTCCTGCCTGCTTCCCCATAGCCTTGACTCATCAAAAACCTATCAACCTTTCACTTCAAATATTTGCAATGACTTGGCCTCCACAGTCACCAATGACAATCAATTCCACAGATTCACCACTCTCTAGCTAAAGAAATTCTTCTCCTCTCTATTCTAAATGGATATCCTTCTATTCGGAGTTTGTGCCCTCTGGTCATAGACTCTTCCACTATAGAAAACATCCTCTTCACATCCACTCTATCTTGGCCTTTCAATCTTCAATGAGTTCCCCCCCTTATTCTTCTAACTTCCCACGAGTACTGGTCCAGAACCATCAAACACTCCTAGTTACTTTTAGTTGGCTACGTAAGGCTGGCCATGTCCTTCTCAGTCACGGTTTCCAAGCTCTGTGTTGGGAGATGAACACTGCGTGAATAAGTAAAAGATACAAAGATCTTTCTTGCTGGGAGAGTCTGAAACCCGAGGAGACAGCCTCAGAATAGAGAGGTGTCCTTTTAAAAGTGAGATGAGGAGGTATTCCTTCAGCCAGAGAGTGGTGAATCTGTGGGATTCTTTGCCACAGGCAGCTGTGGAGGCCAAGTCTGTATGTACAGTATGTTTAAGGCAGAGGTTGATAGATTGCTGATGGGTCAGGGCATGATTGGCTGATTAGATAGTTGCTGGAATATGGGGAGAAGGCAGGAGATTGGGGCTGAGAGCGAAATTGGATCAGCCATGATGAAGTAGTGGAGCACACTTGATGGGCCAAATCTTATGGGCTTATCGAAGCTCAACAACCCCACCGTCTCCTGGGAATTTTTGGGCCATGACAGATTGAAATGGCTCAGGAGCATTCAAGATAGTATGAGCACTTCAAGGCCTTGCAAGGGAGCATGAAGAAGCCCTTCATCAGCAGCAGAAGAAATAGACAACCACACAAACTACCTGCTTACCCACCTCCTGCACTATCTGTGACAGGGCCTGTAATACCCACATTGCTCTCATTAGAGCTCATAAATAGTGGAAGTAAGACACCCCCAATACCCGGGGAAAGAAGGTCAACAAGGGTGGCAGGAGAAAAAGGGAAGGAGATGGAATATCTACAAAATTGAGGGTTCAGGGCCAAGGGCTTCAGAGGTGGCCTCTCTTGGTGTCAGAGGCCTGCATGTATGGCGGAGAGGGAGGGATGAAAGGGTTTTTTTTGCTGCTGTTGTGAATTGTTGTTTATGTTGTGTTGTTTAAAGATGAGTTCTACACACCTTGAAATATACAAAGAAATGCATCATTTGTGTCAATGATCTACACAGTCCAATGACAGCCCTCAAGTGCTGTCATACCTCTGGTGGCAATATGCCCACCAGTCACCCACTCTAATCGTACATCTTTGGAAAGTGGAGGAAAACCACATGGTCACCCAGGGGAAATCCATGTAGTGACAGGGATAATGTTCAAACTCCTTCCAGATAGCTGCAGGAATCGAACTCCGATGGGTGATTGCCGGTGCTGTAAAGCAACGGCACTAGCCAATACACTACTTTTGCTTGTGCCGTGTTATTCTGTGGACATCGTATGCTGGTGCTGGAATGTGTGGTGAAATCCTCGGATTGTTGGTTGTTAACACAAATGGTGCTTTTCACTGTATATTTCAACGTCCGTATGATAAATAAGTGAATCTGAAGAAGGGCGCAAGAAATTACACTCAGTGGCCAGTTCATTAGGTACACTTGTTGATACAAACACCTAATCAGCCAATCATCTGGAAGCATCTCAGTTTATGAAAGCATGTAGACACGGTCAGGAGTTTCAGTTGTTGTTCAGACCAAACATCAGAATGGAGAAGAAATTTGATCTGGATCATGGTGCCAGATGGGGTGGTTTGAGTATCTCAGAAACTGCCAACCTCCTGGGATCTTCACGCATAACAGTCTCTAGAGTTTAGAGAATGGTGCCAAAAAAAACCCAAAAAACATCCAGTGAGCAAAAACACGTTATTAATGAGAGATGTCAGAGGAGAATAGCTCCTCTGTTTAAGTTGACAGGAAGGCGACAATAACTCAAGTAACTCAAAGAGCATCTCTGTACATACAGCACATCGAACCTTAACGTGGATGGGCTGGGGCAGCTGAAGGCCACAGGTTCCACTGCTGATAAACCAGTCACAAAGTGCATATAATTTAAGTAATAGGCATTAGTGAATCTTGCTGATAGTTCTTTGATAAAGTACACTCCCTTATTCCAAAGTTTCTGGTATCCTGCAAGGTATTATTGCAGTTTGAGCTTATCAGTAACATCAAAAGCCCAGCTCAAAATCTGCAACAATATGACAGCTTGATCAACTGCACTTTTGTGCATGGGAACTTGAACCAGGAGCATTCTGAACGTGTGCTAAAGATGCCAGTCTAAGAACAAAACAAAAGTAAGTAAAGAACCCTGGCTGGAATCCCTGACAGAAAATGAGGAGAGCAAATAACGAGAGAGAGCACATCAGAATCAGAGTTATTATCTCCACCTTCTATGAAGTGAAATTTGTTATTTATTATTTACTTATCAGTTTATTTATATTGAGATTCAACATCGAATAGGCCCTTCTAGACCTTCGAGCTGCGCCGCCCAGTATCCCGCAATTTAATCCTACTCTAATCATAGGACAACTTATAATGACCGATTAACCTGTACATCTTTGGACAGTGTGAGGAAACCCACACATTCATGGGAGAATGTACAAACACCTTACAGGCAGCGGCAGTAAAAAGTTCCTGCCATGGGAAAAGTCTCACTATGCACTCGATCCATGTTCCTTTTCATCTTATATACTGCACCTCTTTTCCTCCTTTGCTCCAAAGTGAAAAGCTCCGTCAGCCTTTCTTTGTAAGACATGCTCTCTAATCCAGGGAGTAGGGGTAAATGATTGGGAATTCAAGAACTTCATTTTAAAGCAGAATAGATCAGTTGTTATTTTTTGCAATACAGACCATTCCTGGGTGAAAAAAGGATCTGTTTTTACAAGTAAGTCGGTTTTGGAAAGTAAATAAATCTCCTAATATGGTAGGCATACCTACACAGTCTTGTAATAAATGGCATTAAAAGCACATAAGACTGATAAGAAAGAACAATTACTCAAAGTAGAAAAGAAACTAGTTATGCCATTTGCAGGAACAAACATACATAAACTTGGTGGTCACTTTATTCGGTACCTCCTGTACTTCCTGTATCGAATAAAGTGGCCGTGGAGTGCATGTTCATGGTCTTCTGCTGCTGTAGTCCATCCTCTTCAAGGTTCGATGTGTTGTGAGTTTAGAGATGCTCTTCTGCACGACTCTGTTGTAACGTGTGGTTATTTAAGTAACTGTTGCCTTTCTGTCGCCTTGAACCAGTCTGAACATTCACCTCTGACCTCTCACATTAAAAAGGTGCTTTTGCCCACCGGAAATGCCGCTCACCGGGTGTCTTTTTCTGCTTATGCACCATTCTCTGTAAACTTTAGAGACAGTTGGCATGGAAACTCCAGGAGATCAACAGTTTCTGAAACCATTTGGCACCAACAATCATTCCATGGTCAAAGTCACTTTGATCACATTTCTTCCTTAATCCAATGTTTGGTCTGAACAGCAACTGAATCTCTTGACCATGTCTGCATACTTCTACACATTGAGTTGCCCCCACACGATTGACTGATTGTATGTCTCTAACCACTCCCGCAAATTTCTAAAGATGTTTTGAAGAAAGCATTCTAACTGGTTGTATCACCATCTGGTAATGAGAGGCCACTGCACAGGATCACAAAAAACTGCAGGAGGTTGTAAACTCAGCCAGCTCTATCATGGGCACCAGTCTCCCCAGTATCCAGGACACCTTCAAAAGACAATGCCTCGAAAAGGTGGCATCCATTGTTAAGGACCTCCCCTCACCCAGGTCATGCTCTTGTGGCGACCCATTTCCTAGAGTATCCGAACCGACTCACAATTAGATAGCCTACGGGGGTTTGCGAGCACAGAGCTCTGGAGCCTCTGCACCATGGGGGGGCCGGTTGACAGAGGCTTAAAAGTGAGGCTGAAGTTTTCGAATAAAGTTTTTTCCTTCGACTGCAGTTACCGACTCCGTGTCGTAATTTTAGCGCTGCGTATAGCACACCGCTACACTCTCTTCTTATCAATACCATCAGGGAAGAGGTACAGGAACCTGAAGCCACACATTCAGTGATTTGGGAACAGCTTCTTCCCCTCTGCCATTAGATTTCTGAATGGACAATGAACCCATAAACACTACCCCACCAATTTTTTTGATTTCTTTTTGCAGTACTTCCTTGATGTATTATGTGTATATAATATGTGTATATATATTATGTGTATATATATGTATATATATATTTCTTGTTGTAATTTATAGCTTATTTCATTACTGTGTATTGCTCTGTACTATTCCTGCAAACCAACAGATTTCACAACATCAGCAAGTTATAGTAAACTAGATTCGGATTCTGATATGGATTAACAAGTTGGTGCGCCAAATAAAGTGACCATTGAATTTCTATTGGACTTCTGAAGTTAAGAATATATGGGAGGTGTATTTGTCAGTTAGGCATTCCGTAATGTGGAACAGGGAAATATAAGTTATGACCTTTTCTCTCTCCAAGTTGTGTTTTCTCAGTGTCAGGTTCGGTATTGACTGTCTTAAGCAGGTGGAGGATTTAAAAAAGCTACAGGCTTCTAGCATCGAAGAGGCTTATTAACCAGAGAGAATGAGGTTCACACAAAGGGTGTGAGGTTTTGAAAGACTAGAGGAAACTTTTCTCACCCAGAGGCTGACTGGAATCTGGAATGCATGCCTAAGGAGTTACACTCATAAGGAAAAGTCATTCGATCAACCCTTGAGAATTTGTGGAATGAAAGGAGATAGAGTGATTGTGGACTTCAGAAAGGGAGGTCTGGAGAACACACACCAGTCCTCATCGAGGGGTCAGCTCTGGAATGGGTGACAGTGATGGGTGTCAGCATCACTGAAGATCTATCCTGGGCCCAAAATATCAACACAATCATGAAGAGGGCTTCATTTGGAGTTTGAGCAGATTTGATATGTCACCGAAGACACTCGCAAATTTCTACGGATGTACCAAGGAGAGCCTGAAGTCTCACACTCAACACTTTAGAGCTTCTTCCCCTCCGTCATCACCTTTCTGAAGAGTCTATGAATGCGCTCACAATTTTTGCTGTTTTTATATAGTCTGTTTTATGTATTGCTCTAGACTGTCGCCACAAAACAACGATCTCATGACATAATAACATATAACATATAACAATCACAGCACGGAAACAGGCCAACTCGGCCCTCCTAGTCCGTGCCGAACTCTTACTCTCACCTAGTCCCACCTACCCGCACTCAGCCCATAACCCTCCACTCCTTTCCTGTCCATATACCTATCCAATTTTACCTTAAGTGACACAACTGAACTGGCCTCTACTACTTCTACAGGAAGCTCATTCCACACAGCTATCACTCTCTGAGTAAAGAAATACCCCCTCGTGTTTCCCTTAAACTTCTGCCCCCTAACTCTCAAATCATGTCCTCTCGTTTGAATCTCCCCTACTCTCAATGGAAACAGCCTGTTCACGTCAACTCTATCTATCCCTCTCAAAATTTTAAATACCTCGATCAAATCCCCCCTCAACCTTCTACGCTCCAATGAATAGAGACCTAACTTGTTCAACCTTTCTCCGCTATAAAGTAGTAACGGAATTATGAAATATAAAAAATGAAATAGAAGATGGAAGTAATATAAATAAATACTGAATCGATGGCATGGACACAGCTGCCCAAAGGACACATTCCCTTGCTGTAGAACTCTAGGACAAACTAAGCCTCTGCAAGCTGCCATGACCACATTTGACATCCTTTCTTTTCTCCCCATTTTCTCCAAATTAAAATGTGTTCAATGTTTAATTTTGCATCGTTCTGATGTGTGGTCGTTGAGTTGAAAGGTTGCCGCTGTTTGTTCTCCCACAGCCACTGCTTTACGTACTCCAGAATTTAACGTATTATGTTTCGGATTTCCAGCACCTGCAGGTTTGGTCAATGGGCACGAGATAAAAGGTCACTCAGAAGAACAAGTTGGAGGAGACCATTCTGACATATCCTTTTGGACGACTATATAAGATCCGACTGTTGAAAGCATCCTAAAACTGGGTGCCTCACAGCTTGTTGTAGCAAACTGCTCTACCTGCGACTGCAAGAAACTGCAGTGAGTGTTGGACTCAGCTCAGCACATCGTGGAAACCTGTACCTCCTCAGTGTCTACAGTTCTCGCTGCCTCAGTAAAGCAGCCAACTTAATCAAAGACCCCATCCACCCCAAACATTCTTTCTACCCCCCATTGGATATGAGAATGGACTCCTGACCTCACAGTTTATCTCATTATGAACTTACGCCTTCCTGTCGGCCTGCACTGCACTTTCTCTGTAGCGGTAACACTTTATTCTGCACTGTTATTATCTTACCACTGTTGGAATGAATTGATTCGTATAAATGGAATACTAGACAAGTTTTTCAGTGTTTCTCAGTAAAGGTGACACTAATAAATCCATTCATTATTTAAATCTCAAATATCTAGACCATAGAAAAGATAATTTGGTCATTAACTCATTGTTTGTGATGGAGGCTTGCTGTGCACAAATAATTTATTATGTTTTTAACTCTACTTAATGCAAACAAAACACAAGCGCTGGCAGGTTGTCTTACACCAGGGGTCACCAACCTTTTTTGCACCGCGGACCAGTTTAATATTGACAATATTCTTGCGGACTGGCTGACGGCGGGGGGGGGGGGGGGGCGGGATGTGGAGGGTGGGAGGGTGGTGGATGGTGTTAATCACGACCAGAGTATAGGTGGTAAGTCAACTAGAAGTCACTTATAAGTGGCTAATACACTCAATTTAGTTTCTAAAAAGTTTATCTAACAAATTTAATATTAAACACACTGCACATATCTTCCTTGTATGAATATAGTGATAAGTCAATTATAACTCACTTATAAGTCAATAACATCATAACATTTTGAGTAACGTTTGGATATTAAACACACAGCGCATATTTTCCTCGTATGAACATATAAAATCATTGCAACACACCAGTGAGAGGACAGAGTCAGGGCTGGAGATCCCCATACCGGGGCCGCAGCAGTCACAGTCCGGAGAGAGCGACAGTCCAAGCGAGGAGTGTGACGGGGCGCGTGCCCGCCCCCCTTGTAGGATCTATCGGCCAACAAAAGTTTGGCTGGAGGGATGACTTTCAGTAGATCACAGCGAGGTAGCTGCTCTGCTACTTACAAAACCCTGAGCCCGAATGAGGTCATCTGCGAATATTTTAGCACCGGGTTCCCCATGAGCATTCAAGTCAAGTCAAGTCAAGTCACTTTTATTGTCATTTTGACCATAACTGCTGGTACAGTACGTAGTAAAAATGAGACAACGTTTTTCAGGACCATGGTGTTACATGACACAGTACAAAAACTAGACTGAAGTACGTAATAATAAAAAAACACAGAGAAAGCTACACTAGACTACAGACCTACACTGGACTGCATAAAGTGCACAAAACAGTGCAGGCATTACAATAAATAATAAACAGGACAGTAGGGCAAGGTGTCAGTCCAGGCTCTGGGTATTGAGGAGTCTGATAGCTTGGGGGAAGAAACTGTTACATAGTCTGGTCATAAGAGCCCGAATGCTACGGAGCCTTTTCCCAGACGGCAGGAGGGAGAAGAGATTGTATGAGGGGTGCATGGGGTCCGTCATAATGCTGTTTCCTTTGCGGATGCAGCGTGTAGTGTAAATGTCCGTGATGGTGGGAAGAGAGACCCCGATGATCTTCTCAGCTGACCTCATTCGGTGTGCTAAACAGGTTTCGAGGTGGCACCCCTCTGTCTGCGCTCCAGGCCAGTAGCAATGGCACGTCTCACCGGCCACGCGAGGCAGCCCGTTACCCGGGGCCAACCAATGATCCCTGGCACGAGGGTATCACTGCATTTAGGTGGCTGATGACCTCACGTGGGTAATGATCTTGCATGCGTTCAAGTTCAACAGTGGGCGTGACAGGGAATGAGGAAAGGTGCAGCTGACTCATATTGTTTCATATCGACAGATCATCTCGTTTCCACATGGTCCGGTAGCACATGTTTTGTGGCCCGGTGGTTGGGGATCACTGTCTCACACTCAGTGGCCACCTTATTAGAAACACCCATACACCTGCTCGTTAATGCAAATATCTAATCAGCCAATCATGTGGCAGCAACTCAATGCATAAAAGCAGACATGGTCATGAGGTTCAGGTGTTTTTCAGACCAAACATTGGAATGCAGAAGAAATGTGATCTAAGTGACTTTGACGGTAGAATGATTGTTGGTGCCAGATGGGGTGGTTTGAGTATCTCAGAAACTGCTGATCTCCTGGGATTTTCATGCACAACAGTCTCTGGAATTTATAGAGAGTGGCACAAAAAACAGAAAGCAACCAGTGAGCAGTGGTTCTGTAGGCAAAGAGATAGATAAATAGATAGATAGATAGATAGATAGATAGATAGATAGATAGATAGATACTTTATGCATCCCCAAGGGGAAATTCAACATTTTTCCAGTGTCCCATACACTTATTGTAGCAAAACTAATTACATACAGTATTTAACTCAGTATAAATATGATATGCATCTAAAATCACCTTCCCAAAAAGCATTAATAAATAGCTTTTAAAAAGTTCTTAAATAGTTTACTAAAGTGCATTGAGTGGTAAGTTAAGCTCAGTCCTAACCCCGGCACTTTAACATGTCTTGCCCCTGGTGGTTGAATTGTAGAGCCGAATGGCGTTGGGGAGTAATGATCTCTTCATCCTGTCTGAGGAGCATGAGGTCAGAGGAGAATGGGCAGACTGGTTCTAGCTGACAGCAACTCAAATAACAATGTGTGTTTAGTGGCTGCTGGGTGTATAAGGAGAATATGGACAGACCAGGTTTATTTCTGCTGGAATTTAGAAGAGGGACAGGCAGTTTCAAGACTCAAGATTCAAAATTTATTTGTCATGTGTACATCAAAACACACAGTGAAATGCATTATTTACATTAACAAGCAACGCACCCAAAGAAGAGCTGTGAGCAGCCTGCACCTTTCTCCCTGCATTCCCTCACCAACATCGCATGTCCACAATGCTCAGCAGAACACAACAAGAACTGCAAAAACAAGCCCTGTTCCTCCCTCTCACCCACACACATACACAGTCCTTTGACCCCAGGACAGGCCTCCAGCAGACAGACGGCAGACTCTAGCTGGCAGACGGCAGACTTCGGCCCTCCTGGAGACTTGCAAACTTGGCTTCAGTGAATGGTCCTCAACTTCTGACTCAACCCTCAGCATTAGCTCCAGGACACGCTGATCACCTCGAACTCCCGTCTCAGAGGGTGGACCTCGTTCCTCCTGCCTGTATGGAACTCTGACTCTGGAATGTGTAGACTCCTCACTCATCCGGGTGGGGGCCTTGTCCATTTTCTGCCAGTCTCACGCCTGACATCCAACCACGGATGTTGCGGATTTTCAAAAACTCAGCGGAGGATTAGACTCTGGTCTGACTTCAAGATACCATTGGGGTGTTTGTTTTGGAAGTCACTGAGGTTCCTTAGTATCACCTCACTGAACAAGAAGGCACAGCAGTGCCAACACTTCCTAAGAAGATTGAGGCAAGCAAGGCTACCCTCCACCCGCCCCCCAACATCTTAACTGCGTTTTATAGGAGCACCATTGAGAACGTCCTGACAAGCTGCATCTCCATCTGGTATGGGAAGCAGTCGAGCATTGGACTGGTAGTCCCTACAAAAGACCTTGAGAACAGCTGAAAGGATCACAGGCATCTCCCTACCATCCATTGGGGATTTTAGTATGCAGGGCCCTTAGTATTATTAAGGATCCCACCCATCCATCCAGCATCCTCTTTGACTTTCTACCTTCAGACAGGGGACTCTGATACATAAAAACAAGAACAGTCGGAATGGGAAACTTTCTTCCCCCAACCTATTAGGCATCTGAACTCCCTGTTGCATCATATTCAAAGTGTTAATCTGTTCCATATCTGACAATATTTAATACTTAATGCACTTTAGTTTGTTGCTTATGTGTGATTCATCTCTAGATTTTATCCCTACTTTCATAAGTCATCGTGTGTTATGTGTACTATTGTGCTTTACACCCTGGTTCAAAAAAACATCTCATTCCTATTTACATTATATGGTTATATATGTCATATGCATGTATGTAGTTCAATAACAATAAACTTCACTTGACTTGACTTGATCCTTGTCCCTGAACCCTAACCTGACCTCTAACTTGTCTGAAGCATTTAGGATTGTGAGATGTCTTGGTAGAGTGGATTGAGAGAGGGCATTACCTGCCAGAGGACCTACTTGATCTAGGAAATCCCTGTTTGAAAATAAGGGTGTTTGCCCATTCAAGACAGAGGTGAGTCCAAACCTTTTCTCTGAGAGTATCGTGAGTCTTTGGAACTCTTGTCCTCACAGGTTTGTGGAAGCAGACTTTACAAGTATTTAAGGCGGAGGCTGAGCAATTCTTGATTAGCAATGGGAAGAAAGATAACCACAGGAATGCAGAATTGAGATTCTAATTGGATCAGCAAAGTCACATGTGACGGTGGAGGCAAAGTCATTGGGTATACTTAAAGTGGAAGTTGATAGGCTTTTGATTAGTCAGGGCGTCAAAAGTTGTAGGGAGAAGGCAGGAGGATGGGGTGGAGAGGGATAATAAATCAATCATGATGGAAAGACTCAATGCACCAATTGGCCTAATTCTGCTCCTATGTCTTATAGTCTTATGATATTATTCTGAACTGAAGTATCGATCTACTCCATTTACATCCACAGATGTGACTTGACCTGCTGAGTTCTTCCAGCATTTTGTTCATTCTTGGTTTAAAATGGCTAAATTATTTTCTTCCTGTTTTCATATTCCTAAATGCCAAAGTGAAGTTTTATAGGTAGCACCCAATCTGAAGACATGAGCATTGATTTCTCCAACTTCGGGCATTTTTTCTTCCCTTCCCCCTTCCTTCTTCTTCATTTCTCCTCACTGGAACTTACCTCTTCTCCTTCCCCTGCTGTTTTTCCTTCTTCGCTTTCTTCCATGGTCCACTCTCATCTCCTATCAGACTCCTGATGAGGGGTCTCAGCCCAAAACATGGACTGACAATTGCTTTGCCTTTTCCACCTAGCACCTTGCAGCCTCTTGCTTCGTTTCCCGCACCTCCCCACCAACCCAGCTGGCTTCATCTACCATCTTCCCTCTTGTCCTCCTTCCTCTCCCTCCGTCTACGTATTCTGGCATCTTCCGCCTTCCTCTCCGGTCCTGATGAAGGGTCTCAGCCCGAAACGTGGACTGATTATTCCTCTCTATAGACAGTGAGTTCATCCAGCGTTTATGCGTGTCACTCTGGATTTCCAGTATCTGCAGGATCTCTTGTGTTTTTATAGCAAGTAATCAATTTATCAACTTTGAACTTTATTGGATGGTGAAGCAAGGTCAAAGGCCGAGCGGCCTGCTCCTCTATTAATTCATACGCCTGCATGGAATTCAGCAAGTGTAAAGAGATTTTCTAGGATCGGGAAATGGGCTGTAGGAAATATCAGTCTGTCGTTACTTTATAATGTTCCTGAACTTGCCCAATACAAGCAAGGCTGCTTTGTTTGATCTTGTTATAGCGACCAGTTTAAAGGGAACCTTATCCTGTCTGAACTCAGCCCCTGTGTAACATAATCTGCTTTGGAGCCCGAGGTGGAAGAGACGTCCTTCCTGTGTTTCTTCCTGGCTGCACTGGCTGTTTGCTCTCCAGTGCCAGCAAAGGCTGTCCTTCTCCTCACTCTCCGACTCGGTCTGAGGCACCTCAAGTTCAGGTTTAAGAGTCATTTCACCACACACGAATACAGCCAAATGAAACACCATTACTCAAGGGCCATGGTTTAAAACACAGTACCAACAGTCACACACAGCACAAGGCATATATGGCACATACAAGGTAGAAAGCTCGAAGACATCAGTGAAAGTCAGTCACACAAAAAAATCAGTCCATGAATGAAGACCCTGAGTCCATGAATGTTGCTGGAGTCTGCAATGGAACACAATGCAGCTTGTTTTCTGCTGAGTGAACACTAGAGGGCAGCACTGACTCCAGCTTGGGGGCCACACCATATCTCAGGTGGAGCGTAATGACTCCAACACCCCTTTTCTGGGCAGTTGTAGGCAAGCGACACTAGGGCTTGAGGCCGACCTCTTGGTGCAGCCAAGGCTACGCAGCTCCTCCGCAATATATCAGTGAATTGGACTTACAGCATTCCACATTAACTATGTTCAATGGGATCTTGTGATTACAAGAAAAGCAACTAAGACATTCACTCGCTGTTAGACTGCACACCACCTTCGCACATCAAATCCTCCAACGCCTCTCTGATGTAGTCAGCAGCACGATCCGCACCAACTCCAGCTCCTTCACCAACTAGCAAATCGCTGATGGGGTAGACCTGCAGTGCTTTAAGTTCTTAATGTTCAGCAGGGCCTTGTGATCATAAAAAATATGTTTCAGAAGGATAATAATATCTTTGGCTAACCATGTAGAAGCTGCTGTGATCATATGTGCTGCCATCTAACCCTCCCTCAATGACATGGGTCCAGGCTGCCTTGCCGATGGTGGCCAGGCTGTTTAATGAACAGAATTTAACTTCATTAAATTGAGCCACACACACAAAATGCTGGTGGAACTCAGCAGGTCAGGCAGCATCGATGGAGGAGAACAGTCAGCGTTTCGGGCCAAGATCATTCATCGGAATTGGAAAGGAAGAGGGAAGAACTCAGTGTAAGAAGTTGGGGGGGGGGGTGAAGGCAGACAAGCTGGCAGGTGATGGGTCATAGCAGGTGAGGGGGAAGGAAGGTGGGTAGGGGAAGGGGAATGAAGTGGGAAGCTGGGAGGTGGTGGTCAGAAAAGGTAAAAGGCTCAAGAAGGAGGAGTCTGATGGGAGAGGAGAGTGGACCGTGGGAGAAAGTGGAGGAGCACCAGAGGGAGGATAGGCAGGTTGTGAGGGTAGGGAAGAATCACTTTCTGACATATATCCCTCTCTCAATAAAATGGGTCCAGGCTAGGCTGTTTCCTGAGCAGAATTTCACCAAACATTAAATAGAACAACAACCACAATACGCAGGAGGAACTCAGCAGGTCAGGCAGCATCTATGGAAAAGCAGTTGGTGTTTTGGGCTGAGACCCTTCATCAGGTCAGAATGTGAAGGTGAGGTGGGGTGGGGGTTTAGAGGGGACGGAGTACAGGCTGTCAGGTGGTAAGTGAGACCAGGTGAGGGGAAATGTGGGTGGGAGGGGAAGGGGCTGAAGTAAGAAGCTTGGAGGTCATAAGGCCATAAGGTACCGGAGCTGAATTAGGCCATTTGTCCCTTCCAGTCTGTTCCATCACGGTTGATCCATTTTACCTCTCAGCCCCGATCTCCTGCCTTCTCATTACATCCCCTCATGCCCGGACCAAACAAGAACCTGCCAACTTCTACCTTAAATATACCCAATGACTTGGCCTCCACAGTTGCCGGTGGCAACAAATTACTCAGATTTGCCACTCTGGTGAATGGGCATAAGAGATAAAGGGCTGGATTCTGATAGGAGAGGAGAGTGGGGCATGTGAGAAAGGGAAGGAGGAGAGGGACGAAATGGAGCTGATGGACAGCAATAAGTTGCTGTGTAGACCTGATGAACTATGATAAGTATCAGCCACAGCAAAGATGTTTAACCTTATCAGCCAAGCACGCTATTCAGCAACAAAACCTGTCCCACTTCCTCTCATCACGCACCCGCGATAGGGAGATGTGCACTTGCTTTCCATAAAGGGAGGGGCAGACTTTCCTGCCATTCCATGGGTTTGCTAATGCATTCGTGAATCGGTGGCATTTGCAGATGGGACTCCGTTTGACATCTTTTCGGATTAATGGCACTTCTGACAATGTGGCACTTTCTCAGCTTGGCACTAGAAGCACAGACATCTGACCCAGGCTTGCAAAACCTGTGCCGCAGTCACACTTGGCTAAAAATACATTTTTTTTATTCTCAAGTTGCTTCAGATACCTGATGTTCAGTTGCTTTTTACACTTGAGACAGCTGCCCTGTAGCACGTGGAATTTTAGGAACTTACAGTCCATGTTCATTCCTTTCCCTGTGGCACTGAGGCTGTCGTTTCTGCGAGTTTTATGGCAGTTTTGCTCCACTAATATTGATGAACTAAGGTCGAAGCTTCGGTCTGCACTGACTGCTCTGGGGAGCGGATCTAAGGACTCAATCTGGTTCAGAACGCTGTTGTTTGCACGATGAGTGCGTGCGTGTGTTTTATTTTCCCCTCTATCTCAGTGCACTGGTTACGGTCTTACTTTCTTTTAAATTGGGTTCTTTCGGGTTTCTTGTTTTGTGGTCGCCTGTAAGCAAACAAATCTCAAGGTTGTATAATTTATACATCCTTTGATGATAAATGTACTTTGAAGCTTTGAATGTAGCACCTGTTAGATCACCCGGACAATAGCAGTATCTACATCAGTCTGCTGTGTAGTGATTACAATTCTGCATTCAACACCACTGCTAATGCGCAGACTTTAAACCGGGAGCTCTACCTCCCTTTGCAACTGCATCCTTGACTTCCTCACCTGGAGACCACGGTAAGTGTGGATCAGAAATGATGTCCCCTTGCTGAGAATCAACACTGGTGCACCTCAAGGATACATGCTTAGCCCACTGCTCTATCCACACCCACGATTGTGATCTGTAAATTCGCCCATGACACAAGCATTGTTGGCTGAATTTCAAATGGTGACAAGGAGATGAACAGGAGTGAGATAGATCAGCGGGTTGAGTGGTGTCACAACAACCATCTCGCACTCTTCATCAGTAAGACCAAGGAGCTGATTGTGGACCTCAGGAAGGGGAAGTCGAGCGGAACACACACCAGTCCTCATCGAGGGGCCAAAAGTGGAAAGGGTGAGCAGTTTCAGGTTCCTGGCCAACAGCATCTCTGAAGATCTTCCTGGGCCCATTACGAAGGAGGCACAACAGCGACTATATTTTGTTAGGAGTTTGAGGAGATGTGGTATGTAGCCAAAGACTCTAGCAAATTTCTACAGATGCAGCATGGAGAGCATTCTGACTGGTTGCATCACGGTCAGGTATGGCGGGACCACTGCGTACAATCAGAACAAGCAGCTGAGGGTTGCAAACTCAGCTCATCATGGGCACTAGCCTCTCCACCATCAAGTACGTCTTGAAAAGGTGATGCCTCAGTAGGCATATTCATCATTAAGAATATAAGCATGAATTGGCGGTTGATGATTCTCCTTTATATATACAGATGATGGTAAGTCATATTACTCTGAGAGTTGATTCCTAATGAGTTTTGTTTTCTTTTTCTTTCTCTTGTAGTTAGCGGGGTTTCTTTTTTTTTTAGTAAGTTGGGGTTCTCTTTTTTTCCTTTTCTTTATAAAAAATATTTTTTTCATTATCATATCCTTTTTTTCATTATCATATCATATCCTTTTTTGATAAGTTTTTTGCTTCAGCTTTATTAATTGTATATATATCAATTTGTTGAAGTTTTGTATCATCTTATAGCTGTAGAAGATTATGTATCAATAAAAAGATTCTAAAAATGAAATGAAAAGGACCCCATGCCCCAGGAATGCCTTTTTCTCATCACTACCAGAGGGGAAATACAGAAGCCTGAAGGCACACACTCAATATTCCAGGAACAACTTCTTCCCCTCTGATATCAGACTTCTGAACAGTCCATGAAGACCACCTTGCTACTTTTCCACTAATTATTTATTTTAAATACATATTTCTCATTGTAATTTATAATATTATTTTATGTATTGCACTGTACTGTTGCCACAGACCAACAAATTTCACAACACATGTCAGCAATATTAAACCTGATTCTGATTCTGATTCTGACATGAGGCCATTCAGCCTTTGTTGCACAACTATCCTGGGCAAAGATGGCCAATCCAACAGGTTCGCTTCCCAGCTCTTGATCAAGTGCTCCTCAAAGTATTGCAAGAGTTTCTGTTTCCAGTGGTGGGACTCAGACCCCTGTCACTGTTCTGCTGGCATTTATCTCCTCAGTAATCCTCCAGCCGTGTAATGAACCCCAGGGATTGCCACCTTGTTGTGGTAGAGATCCTGAGTGCAACATCTTCCGGAGCTCAGCTCCTGGTTGGGTCACCCATGGTGGTAAGGTCAAGGGGGAGTTCCCAGACAAAGAGCGATCCAACCAAGACCTCGATGTTGGAGCTGGCAGGAGATGATGATACATCACAATGGCAGTGAAAGGTCATGCTGTATTTCGTGCCACTGGACCCTGACCCTGATCTGTCAAGGACTGTGTGGTCACTGCCTGTGCATCAGCCCCTCCATGTTAAACAAAGTTGTGCAGGCCTTCTCCAATAAGGGAACAACTCCTTAGGACAACAACATACTCGACTCCAGTGATTGCACTACTACTTGTTCATTATGTGCCGGTTCTCTGACGTGGGCAATCACTGTCCTTCCATGGCCATGATTGTTCTTTCTACAGAAGTGTCTTTTTCCGTTGTCACTTCTGGGCAGTGTCTTTACAGGATGGGTGACCCCAGTCATTATCAACACTCTTCAGAGATTACCTGCCAGGCGTCAGTGTTCTTGTTACCTGCACCAGCTGCTCATACAACCAACCACTACCTGCTCTCATGGCTTCCCGTGGCGCTGATCTGGAGGGGTGGGGCTTAGCAGGTGCTGCACATAAGAACATAAGAAATAGGAGCAGGAGACGGCCATCCGTCCCATCGAGCCTGCCCCACCATTCAATAAGATCGTTGCTGATCTGTCCGTAAACTCAGCTCCATCTACCTGCCTTTTCCCCATAACCCTTAATTCCCTTACTGTGTAAAAACCTATCTAACTGTATCTTAAATATATTTAGTGAGGAAACCTTAACTGCTTTTCTGGGCAAAGATTTCCACAGATTCATCACTCTCTGGGAAAAACAGTTTCTCCTCATCTCCGTCCTAAATCTTCTCCCCTGAATCTTGAGGCAATGTCCCCTAGTTCTAGTCTCACCTACCAATGGAAACAACTTTCCTACTTCTATCTTATCTATCCCTTTCAAAATGTTGTATGTTTCTATAAGATCCCCTCACATTCTTCTGAATTCCAGAGAGTACAGTCCCAGGTGACTCAATCTCTCCTCATAGGTTAACCCCTTCATCTCTGGAATCAACCTAGTGAACCTCCTCTGCACTGCCTCCAAAGCCAGTATACCCTTCCTCAAGTAAGGAGACCAGAACTGCACACAGTATTCCAGATGCGGCCTCACCAGTACCCTGTATAGTTGCAGCATGACCTCCCTGCTCTTGAATTCAATCCCTTGAGCAATGAAGGACAACATTCCTTTTGCCTTCTTAATAACCTGTTGTACCCGCAAGCCAACATTTTGTGATACATGCACAAGCACTCCCAAGTCCCTCTGCACAACAGCATGCTGCAATATTTCACCATTTAAAGAATAATCTGCTCTTCTATTATTCCTTCCAAAGTGGATGATCTTGCAATTACCAACATTGTGTTCCATCTGCCAGACCTTGGCCCACTCACTTAACCTATCTATATCCCTCTGCAGACTCTCCATATCCTCTGTACAATTTGTTTTTCCACTCAGTTTAGGGTCATCAGCAAATTTTGCCATGCTATACTCAGTCCCCTCTTCCAAATCATCAATGTAAATGGTAAACAGCTGCGGGCCCAGCACCGATCCTGCGGCACCCCACTCACCACTGACTGTCAACCGGAGAAATGCCCATTTATACCAAACTCTCTGCCTTGTCCAAGGATGACCTGCAGGCTAGCGGAGGGAAGGAGCGCTTTACACACTTTTAGTAGAGACGCATCTCCACCCCGCCACTCAAGCGTATTACTATTAACCTCAGTACAAAGGAGATTGATCACTCCCAACCAGCCTAAATTTTATGCTCACTATTTAAATCTCCATCAAATCTCCTTGGTTCCAAGGGAAATAGTCATAGCCCAAAAAAACATTGTTTAGATCCGAATTGCTTCTGATCTGGCAGTCATCTCATTTATCTCCTCTACTGCTGCCCCATCCTCCCCTCACCAGAACTGCAGGCAGTGCTTCAGCTCTGTCCTAACACAGATCTAGTGCTCCCTCAGCATTATCTCCCTCCTGGTGTGTTCCAGTCAATCATGACTCAAATTAATTTATCGTGAAACACGCAGTGAAATGTGTCACTTGCACTAACAGCCAACACACCCGAGGGTCTGACGGGGAACGTGCGAGGGTCACCACGCATTCAGGCACCATGCCCACAATGCTCAGCAGAACAACACAGAACACAACAAAAAAACAAACAGCCAAACAAGCCCCATTCCTCCCTCCCTCCCACCCACCCACCCACACAGTCCTTCAACCACTGGGCTCCAGCCTCCAGACTGGAGTTTGCAGATATTGGCCTTTCGTTTCCCCAGTCAATGCAGAATCAACGACTCAGGCTCCAGACCTCCGGACTTCAGATTCAACCCTCGGTCCTCCATCTTTGGTATCGTCTCCAGGACCTGCCAGTCACCAAATACTAGGCCTCAAATTCCAGATTCGCAGATGATGGGACCCCAAGCAGTAGGCCTCCCATTATCGTCCTACCAGTTTGCATACCCGGGATGTGGTAATCAGACGTCGTTCCTCCTGCCCTTTCAGAGCTCCGATTCCAGAACCCGCTGACAACTCTCTGACTGTGGGGGTGCACCAGTCCTACTGCATGCTGGTCTGCCGACCTGACAACAGACACACATCAATCAAAATTCGTCACCACTTTAGCATACCTATCTTCCTACCTTCCAGGATCTGTCACCTCAAGGTCCCTTTGATAATCTCTGCACCGTTCAGCTAATGAACCCCTATTGTACCACCCTTGGATAACCCCAAGAGGTTGGGTAAAGTCATCGCTCCACCACTAACGACCTCTCAGGTCTGGGGTCCATCCAGACTCTTAACTGCTTTTTAAGGCACTGACAAACATACCTGCTTTCCTCTACTTTCCCATCTGCCTTCCCCACCTCCATTATTTAATTCCATCCTTCACCTTCCTTTCCTATCGGACTGCATCATCTGCAGCCCTTTGTTACCTCCACTTAACACCTCCCAGCCCCATCGCTATTTTTATCCTTCTCTCCTCCACTTGCCCATCACTCCACCTATCACCTCCCAGCCTCTATTACGGTTTCCATTCTTCCCTCCTCGACCTGCCTATCACCGCTCCACATTTGGATCCACCAATCACCTCCTGGCTCCTGCTCCAGCCCTTCCTTTCACCTCTTTATACTGGCTATCTCCTCTCTTCAACTTTCAGTCCAGATGAAAGGTCACACCCCAAAATGTCATAGATCTACTTCCCTGAGTTCCCCCAGCAGTTCGTATCATTTTTGCTCCAGATTCCAGCCCCTGCAGTCTCTTTTGTCTCTAGCTTTACTGGGTCCACGCCAGCTCCAATCAGAGCAGTCCCAACCACAGCCTCCCTATTGCTCATTCTTTCTCACATGACCGAGCATTGCATGGCAGTTAGCATGATGGGACGTCAGAGCTCGGAGTTGAATTCTGGCACTTTCTGTAAGAAAGTCTGTCCGTTCTTCCTGTGTGCACGTGGGTTTCCTCCGGGTGCTCTGGTTTCCTCCCACAGTCCAGAGACGCACCGGTTGGTAGGTTAATTGGTCATTGTAGACTGTCCCGTGATTAGGCTGGGGTTAAACAGGCGGGTTGCCGGGTGGTGTGGCTCATTGGCCGGAAAAGCCTGTTCCGCACTGTATCTCCAAATAAATAAATAAATATAACTCACTCCCATTCTTCATTCTTTTGCCACTTACAAAGGGATAACTTACAATAGTCAGTGAATCCATGTGGAAACAGAAGAATTTGGCAGGAATCAGTCCAATTTCCTTTCTCAGTCAAGGTCACCAAACCTTGGGCAGTTCCATTGGCCAAATGGAGCGCTGGAATTTGGTCGCATTTCCCAAGCTAATACTTCTATGCAAAGCCATTTCTCGTCTCCTTGGATTATTTCCCAGTATCAGTGGTACATTTCCTGTAAGCACTGGTGCCTGGTGCTCATCCAGAACTTGATGGATGGGTGGTCTTGGTGGGCTATGGAAAACGGTTTTACTTTACATGCTTGCTGGAACCGACCGCTTTAGTCACAGAAATGGAATCTTTGCTTTTGGGAAGATCTGTGTCTGTTTTACCACTAGATGGCGCTGCAGTAATTCCAGACAAAATTAACCCCGGAATGTTCACCTCCAGAGCTGAATTGCTTCTTCACAGTTTTATGAATTTAATTGCTTTTTTTTCATGATGAAAGACCCAGTTTGAAATCAGTCTGCAGTTAGGGGAAGGATGGATCAACGCTTCTTTCTTAATATAAGGGATTTATGTCGATTTAAGTTTTTAAATTTACGTTTGCAATGCGTTGAAGTGCGTCAGGTGGCAGAGAAGCAAAGCAGATGGTGTAATGCTTTAAAGCTCCAACAGTTGGGGTTCAATTCCCACTGCTGTCCGTAAGGAGTTTGTATGTTCTCCCTGTGACCACGTGGGTTTCCTCTGAGTGCTCCTGTTTCCTCCCACAGTCCAAAGACGTACCGGTTAGGGTTAGTGAGGCTTTATTTAGATTCAGCGTGGAATAGGCCCCTCAGGCCCTTTGAGCTGCACCACCCAGCAAAGGCCCACTTTAATCCAAGCTTAATCACGGGACAATTTACAATGACCAATTAACCTACCAACTGGTACGTCTTTGGACTGAAGGACCATCCAGAGGAATGCCATGCAGTCACGGAGAGAACGTACAAACTCCTTTCAGACGGCCACAGGAAAGTTGGTGTTGGAAACATGACAACACTTGCAGGCTGCCCTCAGTACATCTCGGACTCTGTTGGTTGTTGACATACATGACCTAATTCACTGCATGTTTTTCCATTTTGATGTACATGTGACAAATTAAGCTAATCTTTAATCTTTATCTTTTATACTGAGCTGCTGCTGCAAAAAGTTAATTCTTGTTGGTACGCCCATGACAATACACTTAAATTGCCTAATAATTTTTTACTCTCATTGAGTGATAAAGGTTGATAGGGAATACAGTTGGGGTAAGACCCTCTTCTGATGCAGCATGCACCTAGTGGATTAGATTCAAATTGGCGTTTAGGTTCCCTTGGAAATGGTATCGGTCCTTGGAAGGAGTACCTTTGGGCAAAGTTCCCTCTAATTTGTAGTGTGTGCAAAAATCTTGTGCTGTGTATTTTTTTTGCCCAGTGACAACAATGTGTGCTCACTGAATAATTTCCTCAATAAAAAGCAGGATAAATAAGCCAGTTCTAAAACCTGCAGACAAAGCATCGCAAACTCCATGTTGTCAACACCGTCCGCATCAGAAACCGGGGAAGGAAACGTGATTGTGCATGATTGTGAAATATACTTGACATGCCAATGAGGTAGAGGGTGACAACATTGTGCGCGCAGTCCTTTGTGCGCTGGCAGTAAAAGATGTGCGCGCGAGCACACCTTAGAGGGAACATTGCCTTTGGGCCATGCTCCCTTATCCCCTGTATTGATCCAATTTAACACCCAATGTATACATTCATATTCTACAACAATGGCTTCTCTTTGGGTCCCACCTTCAATTAGAAATGGAATTCGAACTGGTATTGGCTGACCTTATTTTAGTTTTTTAGCGGTACAGTGCAGAGTTGGCCATTCCAGTTCTTCGAGCCACACTGGCCCAGCACCCCAAATTTAACCATAGCTGAATCACTGGCACTATTCACAATGACCAATTAACCTACCCGGTTTGCCTCCGGACTGTGGGAGGAAACCGGAGCGCCAGGGGAAAACCCACCACATTCCACAGGGAGGATGCACGGAGAACGATGGGATTGAACTCTGAACCCTGTTGCCCTGAGCTGCAATAGCATTATGCTGACTGCTACACTGCCGTGGTGCCTAATTAAAAGTTACGGGAGAAGAAAGGAGAATGGGGTTCAGTGGGGTAATGAATCATCCATGATGGTATGGCTGGCCCCGAGCTGTAGGAGCGCTGTTTTAACAGTTTATTATTGTCACAAATACTGCGTTACAGTGAAAAGCTTGTCAGCCCATACTGGCTTCTAGCTGCTGCCATCGGGAAGGAAGTACAGGAGCCTTAGGTCCCACACCGCCTGGTTCATGAACAGCTGTTACCCTTCAATCATCAGGCTCCTAAACCAGCGTGGATAACTTCACTCACCTCAACTCCAAGCTGATTCTGTAAACAATAGACTCACTTTCAAGGACTCTGCAGGTCATGTTCTCAGTATTATGTAATTATTTACTTGTCTTTCCATCGACATATTTATTGATCGTATTTTTTTTCTACTGTATTTGCGCAGTTTGTCTTCTTTCGCACACTGGTTGTTAGTCAGTCTTTGTGTAGTTTTTCATTGATTCTATTGTATTTCTCTGTTCTACTGTGAATGCCCCGAAAAAAATGAATCCTGTGGTTCTATATGGTTATATATCGAGTACGTGCTTGATAATAAATTTACTCTGAACCTTGATATTTTGTGAGATTTGATCACTGGTAAAGACTGACAGAATGCATAATAAAGTGCAGCAACTGCTTTATTCAATGTGACACTGGTGTCATCACACAAAAGACTTAATGCAGAGCCATGCAACAAGAAACTTGGACTGGAAAATTTACAGAAGGGTTTGCGTTCTTAATATGTGCCTGGTGCTACATGTATTTATTGCTGCGGACATATTTTCATAGGAAGTAGATTGAGGGTTTAAATTGTTTAAAATTAGAGCACGTAATGTTGCAATAATGTTTATTTTCCTGGGATCTATGCAAACTCAGCAAGTTCCTTCAAGGGCATTGGCCTCCCCAGCATTGAGACCTTCAAAAGGCTATTCCTCAGCAAAGGTGGCATCCATCACTAAAGACCCCCACCACCCAGGATATGCTCTCCTCTTATTACCTCCATCAGAGAGTCTGAAGACACACATTCAACATTTTAGAGACAGCTTCTTCCCCTCTGCCATCAGACTTCTGAACTGAAAATGAACCAATCAATGGACACTGCCTCACTATTTTACTCTCTCTTTGCACTACTTATTTAATTTAATTATATATATTATGTACGTTCGTGGTCTTCTGCTGTTATAGACCCATCCACTTCAAGGTTCAATGTGTTGTGTATTCGCAGATGCTCTTCGGCCTACCACTGTTATAACATGTTTACTTGGGTTACCACTGCCTTACAGTCAGTGTACCAGTCTGGCTGTTCTCCTCTGACCTCTCTCATTAACGAGGTGGTTTCACCCCCAGAACTGCCGCTCACTGGATGTTTTTTGCTTATTGCACCATTTGCTGTAAGCTCTAGAGGCTGCTGTGTGTGAAAATCCCAGGAGGTCAGCAGTTCCTGAGATCCTCAAACCACCCCATCTGGCACCAACTATCAATCATTCCACGGTCAAAGTCACTTAGATCTCATTTCTTCCCCATTCTGATGTTTAGTTTGGACACCAACTGAGCCTCTTGACCAGGTCTGCATGCTTTATGCATTGAGTTGCTGCCACATGATTGGCTGATTAGGTACTTGTATTAGCAAACAGGTGTACCTAATAAAGTGACCACCCTGGGTATATATATATATTTTTATTGTTATTTATAGTATTTGGTAGGTATTCCACTTTAATACTGCTGCAAAACAACAAATTTCACAACATATATTCGCGATATTAAACCTGATTCTGAGTTGATCTGTTTTACACTGGCCTGAGTTAACCCCGAGTAGACTGTTCTGAGGGTTTTAACATTGTATTTACACTGACTCAACTAGAATCTTAGTTCAGTATAAGTGAGCATGTTAATTGCATTGCTTCCAATCTTTTAACAATTACTGCATTTCCAAAACATTCTTCCCCTCTCTTATCTTGTTCCATCTGCTGTTCGTCTCTCCTCTAATCATTCACTTACCTATCAGATTCCAGCACTGGTAGCCTTAGAGTCCCAGCTTATCTCGACCAACTTCACCCTCCTCTCCCTCTTCCTTATTGCATAACCTCTTCCATTTATATCTGCCTCCATTTTTCATCCACCTGATTCTGACTTCCAACTCCAACCCTACCCCTCCCCGCCCTAACTTAATCAGCACACTAAACTTCTCTTTTTAGTCCACCAATCACCTCGGTCCCCTGTCTCATTCATACTGGCCACCTCCCCCGTCTGTACTCAGTTCTGATGCAACGCTTCAACCCAAAATGTCAGTAGTTCCTCCACTCGCCCCACCTCCACTTCAGATGCTGCTGGAACTGCTGGAGCACTCCAGCGCATTGAAACCTATCAAATATTGAAAGGCTGAAATAGAGAGGAAATGGAGAGGATGGTTCCTATAGTTGGGGAATCTAGGACTAGTGGGCACAACCTCAGAGTACAAAGATTTCCCTTCAGAACAGAGATAAGAAATTTCTGTAGCCAGAGGTTGGTGAATCTGCGGAATTCATTGCCACAGGTGGCTGTGGAGACCAAATCATTGGCTATGTTAAAAGGCTGAGGTTGATAGATTTTTCTTGGTAAGGATGTCAAAGGTTACGGGGAGAAGACAGGAGAATGCAGTGTTAAAACTCATGTTCTCAACGCAACAAGTTATGTTTGCAATTTTTTTATTAATTGTTTTTCTTTTTGTATTCATAAAGTTTGTAATCTTTTGCATATTGGTAGTTGCACATTTTTTCATCTTTTACACATTAGTTTTTTGTCCTTTGTGTGTAGTTTTTCATCGATTCTATTGCGTTTCTTTGTATTTTCTGTGAACTGTGGTGAGAAAATGAATCTCAGGATAATATTCAGTGACATATATGTGCTTTGATAATAAATTTATTTTGAACTTTTGACTTTGAATTTATTGCCATTGATGGCTGTGGAGGCAAAATCATTGAGTATATTTAAAGTGGAGGTTGATAGGTTCTTGATTTGAAGGGTGTCAAAGTTTAGGAGGTAAGGCAAGAGAATGGGATTGAGAGGGAAAATGTCGGCCATGATGGATTGGCAGAGAAGACTAGATACACCAAATAGCCTAATTCTGCTTCTAAGTCTTAGGGCTCATCCGAAATCCTTGATTATCTGCAAAGCATTTGGAATTATCAAAGATCATGAGAAGTGCCATATTTATATCCCTGAACTCTTTCTTCTCATCTTTGACTCATATGATGCAGTTCCTAATACAAACCAGTGGATCTCAGTCTCAAACATTAAGATAAAGTCAGCTTTATTTGTTACACGTAAACATTCAGTGAAATGCGTCATTTGCATTAACGACCAACACAGACTGAGAATGTGCTGAGGGCAGCCCGCAAGTGTTGCTGTGAGTCTGGCGCCCAGAGAGCACGCCCGCAACTCACTAACCAAAGAGTGTAGAAGTCAATGTCAAAACTAGCATCGATGTCTAAAGTTCAATTTTCAAATTAAATTTTATTATCAAAGTACCTATATGTCACCAATTACTCCCCTGAGATTCATTTTCTTGCAGGCATTCAGAATAAAAGAAAGAAGTACAATGGAATTGATGAAAACCTACACACAAAGACCGACAAATTGTGCAAGTACAAAAAGAAACAATTCATAATAAAATAATAGAACAATCGTACTGCCCCCAGCATGTTGACAGTTCCTCTCCAGACCTGCTGAGTTCCTCCAACATTTTGTGTGTATTGCTTAGGATTTCTAGCATCTGCAAATTTTCTCCTGTTTGTAATTAAATAACTAGACTGGGAAAATGAGTTGGAGAGTTCTTGAAAGTGAGTCCATGGGCTGTGTTCATGATCAGCTCAGTGTTGGGTTGAGTGAAGTTATCCTCTCTGGTTCGGGAGCCTGATGGTTGAGGAGTAATAACTGTTCCTGAACCTGGTGGTGGGCCCTGAGTCTTCTGCATCTCCTTCTTCTCACAATACTCCATATGTGCTCTGGTCAATCCCTTATAAAGCTTCAGATTTACATCCTTGCTTTTATACTCTGTCCTCTTGAAATGAATGCCAACAAATAAAAAGCTGGAGGAACCCAGTGGACCTGGCTGCATCTGTGGAGGGGAGATAGACAGCAGACTATAAGGAAAGAGTTAAATGTGATTCATCATTGGTACATGCTAACATAAAATAGGGGATTGAAAGACAAAATGGTGTCTGCTTGGAATGTGGTGGAAGTCGGGAGATATCCATGAATACACATCCTTGAGATTAGACACTGGTGAAGAATGCTTTCCTCCTTGTAGACCTGCTTCCTAAGTTATCAGAATCAGAATCAATTTATTGCTATTATGTGAAAAGTACCAGAATTGATTGTGGTTCGGTGCCAAGACAATCGTGCAAACAACCGTGAGCAGTCCACACGCGCAAACCTCAATAATCAAACTTAAATAAATGTGAACATATGAACAGACTCAATAATTATAATTATAACTGGACAACAAAGATTTTGCTTCCTGAACATTTTTGGGTGCAGCTTATGGATTTTGGGCTGATGATCATGAAAATCACAATGAAATTTCCCTATCATGTATAATTTTTGGAATCTCCTATATTTATCACTTCGATTTATAATTCAAGTCAATTAAAATGTTGGACACACTGTAAGCTGGAAAGTTCCCTATCTGGTCCAGGCATGCCTGGGCGTGCTTAGGCAGGGCAGGTTTTAGAAAAACAGGACATGGAGTCTAGAGGAGGCAGACAAAGATGACAAGATGCATGAGCCAGGAATGGAAAATGACTCTGATTCTGATACAGATTTTGAATCGTTAATTTTGAGTGAGCTTCATTTGATAATTCAATCTGAGTCAAAATGACCCGGTCAGAGACTTGGGTTTGTCAAAGGCGAAAGCAGAATTACTGGGTTCCAATCCGCTGTCACCAAGCACAAAAATTTCCATGAAGGGTTTTAATATTTAAGACAGATGTTTCCCAGAATAATTGATGCTAAAATTAAGGAAGGCATTTTTGTTGATTCACAAGAAAAGGTCATAATTGACAGGCAATTTGAAGAAGTTTTAGTGGGACTGGAGAAAATCGCACAGAAGACATTCAAGGATGTTGTTGAAAATTTTCTTGGCAGCTACAGAGCACCAAACTACGTGCTGCTGGTTGACAACCTACTTCAAATATACAAACCATAAAACACAACGTCACTAAAGATTCATTTTCTGTATTCCCATTTAGACTTCTTACCTGCAAATCTCGGCGCTGAAACGAGCATGGTGAAAGGTTTCACCAGGACATTGCAGTTATGGAGAAATGGTATCAGGACAACTGGAATCCATCAATGCTGACTGATTATTGTTGGACACTGAAGCAAGAAGCCTCAGACACTGAGTACAAATAAAGATCATCAACAAAACATTTTTAGCAGAGTTGAACTATTGCAGAGCATCACAGTTATGCAGTTAAACACATTATATTTTAAAAAGTCAATTTCTTGTTTCTCCAAATTCTTATGTGATACAAGTAATCTGAAATTATATTTGTATTCACCTTCTAGCAGTCTATTATGAACAAACAAAATTCCTTCAGTGTCTACCTTTATGATAAATCTACTGGTGGAGAATCTCAAACTTTATGAAGATGATGCTGGAGCGTGGCAACTTGTTAGACCGTAAGAACATAAGACATAGGAGTAGAGTTAGGCCATTCAGCCCATCGAGTCTGCTCCACCATTCCATTATGGTTGATTTACTATCCCTCTCAACCCCACTCTCCTAAAACCTTTGATGTCCTAACTAATCAAGAACCCATCAATCTCTGCTTCAAATATACCCAGTGACTTGGCCTCCACAGAATTCCACAGATTTATTACCCTCTGGCTAAAGAAATTCCTCTTCAACTCTGTTCTAAATGGATGTCTTTCTTTTCTGAGCCTGTGCCCTCTGGTCCTAGACTCTCCCACCAATGGAAACATTCTCACCTCACCCATCCACTGTATCTAGGCCTTTCTGTATTTGCCAGGTTGCAGTGAGATGTCCCACAACACCCCCCCCCCCACCCAACAATTCTTCTAAACTTCAACGAATACAGGCCACGAGCCTTCAAATGCTCCCCACGCTCCAGCATCATCTTCATAAAGTTTGAGATTCTCCACCAGTAGATTTATCATAAAGGTAGACACTGAAGGAATTTTGTTTGTTCATAATAGACTGCTAGAAGGTGAATACAAATATAATTTCAGATTACTTGTATCACATAAGAATTTGGAGAAACAAGAAATTGACTTTTTAAAATATAATGTGTTTAACTGCATAACTGTGATGCTCTGCAATAGTTCAACTCTGCTAAAAATGTTTTGTTGATGATCTTTATTTGTACTCAGTGTCTGAGGCTTTCATTCCTGGGATCATCCTCGTGAACCTCCTCTGCAATTGCCAGCACATCCTTTCTTAGATTAGGGGCCCAAAACTGTTAACAATACTACAAAAGCAAATTGCACACTGCAGATCTATTTGTTAACTTCATTACAATTATTTTACTCTTTTAAATCTAAATTCTATGGCAATCTGTTATTGTTTTCCCTTGTACTACCTCAATGTGCTGTGGTAATGAAATGATCAATGATTGGCTTTCGAATCAAAAATTTTCACTGTAGTTCAGTACATGTGATAATAATAAACCCGTTTAATCTTTCTCAGTTTTTCCTCATGGGATAGTTTCTAAGAACCATGAATCTATCTAGTCTGTCTACTCTGGAACAAGACTAGGGCCAGTTTTTTATTTATTGGGATATAGTGTGGAATACCTTCGAGCCGTGCTGTCCAACAATCACCCAATTTAATCTGAGCCTAATCACGGGACAATTTACAATGACCAATTAACCTGGTACGCCTTTGGACTGTGGGAGGAAACCGGAGGAAAGACACGTGCTCACAGGGAGAAAGTACTAATTCCTTACAGGCAACGGCAGGAATTGAACCCGGGTCACTGGTGCTGCAAAGCGTTGTGCTAACCATGATGTTACCGTGCTGCCCTTACCCTTCCCTATCTGCAGAGACCAAAACTTCATACGCTAGCCCAGCTTCAGTGCGATCTCACTAAAGCCTTAATTGTTACTGTGAAACTTTCCGACTCGGTTATACTAAACTCCTTGCAAAGAATTTAGAAGTAGTCCGCCCGGTGTCTTCATGCCTTGGTGCCTCGATGGAAACTACCTCTTCCACAGGAATGCAGCAGGATAGGGGAAGGCAGAACTGAGTCTGTACAGTGTGCTCCAATAAAAATATCCCATTTTCCTGCAGTAAGTTCAGAGAATCGACCCCGGCAGCCCCATACTTAATTCATTGCAGTCGAATCCTTTGACCTGACCTCTACATAGCTTCTTTAAGGATCTTTATTTTCTTCTCACACATGTTTTCTGCAGACTTGGACTAATTTGTTTTAAGAGTTTCCTCCGCTCAAGACGGGTTGGTGCAGTAAACGGGCACCGGCCACGAGTGCTATCAGAGACTGGAAGGAAGCCAAGGGAGCGTAGTGCAGGTGCCTGGTCCTCGGAGAGCGTTCCAGGGCAACCCTTCGGAAATGAGCAATTCATTTCCCCCCAGCCTGGTCTCGGGAGAGTTTGAAGTTGATGCCCCAACGGTGAAAGGTACTCATTTCAATGTGAAACCACCTGCCCTATGTCCCTTAACCTCCCTGTGTAAATGTTTTGATAATAATAAGTTATAATAGTAATACTTAATGCTTAACATATGTTTGGATAAAAAAAAACTCAGACAGTTCCCTCCAAAGACACCCTTTAACTACTGTTAAAACCACTGTTTTAGCTTGAAGGAAGGAGAGGACTGGAGAGTTTTATAGGCTTTTAGGATACTGTACTCTAAGATGCATCACAGTTACCAAATAGAATGGGGAGCAGCCTGGAGTAGAGATTCACGTTCACCATGCAAGCAAGCGTCAGTTTGTAATACGCTCAGGTTTCCTCGTCTCCCTCCGGCCGCGGTTCCAAGGTGAGTGGGATGTGCCAGTGGAAAACACGACCCTGAAATGTTCTGTGCCCTCCCTCTCCAGCACCCCCCAGTGAGACTTTGGTGCACAATATATGCGCTGAAGGCTTTATCAGACAGCACTCGGAGTAGTGTGAGCAGTTTTCGGGCCCTTATCTACGAAGGATGTGCTGACATTGGAGAGGGTCCAGAGGGGGTTCAGGAAAATGATTCTGGGAATGTAATGGCTAACATATGAAGAGTATCTGAAGGCTCTGGGCCTGTACTCGCTGGAGTCTAGAAGAATGAGGGGGATCTCATTGAAACCTCTCGAATACCAAAAGGCCTAGACAGAGAAGGTGCAGAGGGGATGTTTCCTGTAGTAGAGAAGTTTAGGACCTGAGGGCACAGCTTCAGAATAGAAGGATGTCTCCTTAGAACAGAGGTAAGGGGAAATATCTTTTGCTAGAGGGTGGTGAATCTGTTGAATTTATTGCCACGGCCATCTGTGGAATCCAGGTCATTAGACATATTTAAAACGGAGGTTGTTAGGTTTTTAGTTATTAATGCTGTCAAAGTTTACAGGTAGCAGCCAGGAGAATGGGGGTGAGAGGGATAATAAATCAACGATAATGGAATGATAGAGCATATCTGATGGGCCGAATGGCCCAATTCTGCTCCTATGTGTTATGGTCGCATAAAGAAGGGATCCAATTCATCTTGTCCACAGTTACTGCCAATGCTATAATTGCAACCACCTTTTCCCCTGCTGATCTGCTGCTGACCCAGTAAGCTGCCTACCCTTCCCTCACAATGCTTGGTCACCCTGTCAAGTTTGCTTCTGTCTCACGAGGCTTACATTGGCCCACTCTCTGCAAAGTCCTACTGCCCATGGTGTTCGTTTACTGGTCATGGTTGGTTGAAAAATGGTCTTTTACCAGAAGGAACCAATCAGGAGGAGGTTCCAGGACCATAAAATCATAAAAAACATCCACTTAAGTTCTGGGTTCGATTCCTGATGCCCTCTGTAAGGAGGGATTCCCATCCTTTCTCATGCCATGGATAAATACCGTGGACCCAGATTAGAAACCCCTGAGTAGAGAAAGGTTTAGGGGAGGTGTCAAAGGCAACCCTTTTACACAGAGAGTGGTACACACTACTAGAAGTGGTGATAGAAGCTTATATAATAGGGATGTTTAAGAGATTCTTAGATAGGCTCATAGAAATGGAGGCTTATGGGCAGTGTAGGAGGGAGCAGGTTTATATAAGTCAGCTCAACACCGCGGGTCAAAGGGCCTGTTTTGTTCTGTACCGTTCTATTTCCTACTGAGGTTGTGGATCAGGAATTGATCATTCAGTCTATCGAGTCTGCTCCAAATTTAGTCACGTTTTTTTTCCTCTCCTCCTCATACTCGGTTTTTTCTTGTCACCTTTAACCCTTAACAATCAAGAACCAGTCATTCCCAGTCTTAAATACACCCAATTTCTTGGCCTTCAAGGCCTCTGTGGAAAAGAATTCCACAGATTGACACCTTCTTGCTGAAGAAATTCCTCCTCATCTCAGTTTTAACAGGATGTCCCTTTATTCTGAGGCTGTGCCCTCATATCCTTGACTTCCTACTGATGGAAACATCTTTTCCATGTCTAATCTATCAGGCCTTTCGGTATCTGATAGGTTTTGATGAGATTCACCCCCCCCACCCCATCCTTCTGAATCCCAGTGTAGACCCAGAACCATACTGTAGTATTTGCCAAATGGGTCCATTCCAATAAAAACCCCTTTACCTCATGAAGGGCGGGTCAAGCAGCTGAAATTGGAGAATGAGAGATCACAGGCATTGTGGAACGACTGTGCAAAACAGGACCTTAGCGTAAAACAAAAGTTCTTTCAAAGTAAAACACAAGAGATTCTGCAGATGCTGGAAATGCAGAACTAAGCACACAAAATTCCGTAGGAACTCAGCAAGTCAGGCAGCATCTGTGGAGGGGAATAAACTGTCAATGTTTTGGGCCGACTCCTCTGAGGATTGGAAAGGAAGGGATAAGAAGTCAGAATAAGAAGCTGGGGGGGGGCAAGGTGTACAAGCTGGCAAGTGGTAGGTGAAATGTGAAAGGGAGGTGGGTGGGAGAGGATGGATGAAGTGAGAAACTGGGAGGGGTTAGATGGGAGAGGTAAAGGACTGGAGAAGAAGGAATCTGGTAAGAGAGGATTGTGGGAGAAAGGGAAGGCGGCAGAGGAGGAGAAGAGAAAGGTTGAAAGGGGAACCAGAATGGGAATGGAAAAAGAAAGAAGTGGGGAGAGGGAGAAATTGGAAGTTAGAGAAATCGATGTTCATGCCATCAGGTTGGAGGCTACCCAGACAGAATATGAGGTGTTGCTCCTCCAACCCGAGTGTGGCCTCATTGTTACATGTCGGAATGGGAATGGGAAGCTGAACCTGTTAGAATGGCTTTACTTCTTCACCAGGAAAGGGAAATGTTGAGGGAAAATCATCGCCACAGTGTCACAAACCTAGTACTCCCCCAGCTCATGTCCCTGACTTTAGTACACCAAGCTTCACGACCTGAACGTTGCTTCATTCTGATGCTAATGTTTGTGCTTTCATGATCCCAACACAGAAAAATAAAGGCAATCAATTTCAATTACATAGCACCTTTCACATCTCAAAAAGCCTTGGCCCATCTACTCCATGCAAATCTGTTATTCTGCTTCCTCCCATCAAACCACACCTGGACCATAGCCCACCTCACCCCTCTCATTCAAGTACTTAGCCAAACTTCTCTTAAATGTTGCAATCAAGCTTGCGTCCACCACTTGCACAGGCAGCTCATTCTGCACTTTCACCACCCTCTGCGTGAAGATGTTCCCCTTAAACATTTAACCTTTCAGCCTTATCATGTGGTCTCTGGTTTTAGTCTTAGCCAACCCCAGTGGAAAAAGCCTGCTTGTATTTATCCTATCTATACCACTCATAATTCTGTATAACTAATCATCATTGATATAAATGATAAATTGAAGGCCACACACTTCAATTCCACAGACCACTCCCACTCCGACATGTCTGTCCACGGCCTCCTCTACTGTCAAGATGAGGCTACACGCAGGTTGATGGAGTAATACCTTATCTTCTGCCTAGATAGCTTCCTACCTGCCGGCATGAACATTCAACTCACAGACCTCCGTTGATACCCCTGCCCCCCCCACCCCATCCCGATCTATAATTTTAGTCTGGTTCTCTTTCTCTCTCTTTTCCCCCCTCACTATAATCTCCCCCCAGCCCTACCTTTCTTTCTTTTTTATTTCCCATAATTCTCCACCTCCCCCCAGCCCATTTCCCTCCAGCTTATCAGTTCCCAGCTCTCTACTTCATCCCTCCCCCCACTTCTCATCCCCCTCGACCATCCCATGTTGCTTCACTTCTGATGATGGGTTTCGGCCCGAAACATCGTTATTACCTCCTCCCATAGATGCTGTCTGGCCTGCTGAGTTCTGTCAGCATTTTGTGTTTTTATTTGATAAATTTCTCTGTATGTTTTGATATAAATGCGACAAATAAAGCTAATCTTTATCTAATAATTAAAGATAATCAATATTCTTCAAAATAATGCCTTGGGCCTTGGGCAGATGGGTCTCATTAGCTGTGGTTGGCAGCTCATCTAGGAGAAGGAAAGCTGATCTGAAACTCCGCTGCCTTGCAGCTGTACCCACTCATGGGGAGGGCTTCGGGAGTGAACCCTGAGGAAAAACCCAGAGCTGGTCCCATAAGCATTGACAGGCATCTCCTGTGACAGCACTGCTGCCGAACTGTATTGATCTCTGCCATTCCTTCGGATTAATCAGCTGTGTTGAGTGGGGGGTGGGCCTCCTACACGGGCAACAGCTTGCGCTCCATATCGTACTGCCCTGGCCTGCTTATCATACAGACGGCTGGACACAATAACCATGGCCAATGGAGGGTCTCTCAGTGCCGGGGGACCTTTTGTGCCTAACTCAGTCCTCGGCTTAATATCTCCTTGCAGAGCCAGCGCTGAGCTGGAATGTCATCTTGCATCCTTTTTCTGTTCAACTCTCTGGAGTGGGTCTTGAACTCATAACTGTTCCTGACTCAGAGGTGAGAATGTTACATACTGAGTCACAACTCACACTGATCCTCACGGAGCACGAAGACAGAAAGCATGCTGTCTCCCGTGATTTGTTTACAAAGCCCCTGTGTCCCGGTTCGCTTGACCTTTGAGCATATGATTCTATTTACAGCCACAGGGCCACAGGGAAAGGGAAAAACCATCCACACTGCAGCTGCACTGTGCTGTCCTCAGCTAGGAGGGATGGTGGGAAAAGCATTCGCAAGCAACTAACCGAGGAGCATTAACTCTTAAACTCTTCAAAAAATTCCCTGACAATCAACCGCAAACTGTCATCTGCTGAACTAGAAACACGAGAGGTCCTGCAGATATCGGAAGTCCAGAGAAACACACACAAAATGCAGGAGGAACTCAGCAGGTCAGGCAGCATCTGTGGAAACAAATACAGGGTCGAGACTATTTTGGGCCGAGACTCTTCTTCAGGACTGACGCTAAACTGTTCGTCTTTGTCGTGACCACTTGAGCCCGAGCACTGACTCGGCGGGCAGCATCTTTAGCTTTTAAAGATTAGCTTTATTTGTCACCTGTACATCGGGACATACAGTGAAATGCGCCATTTGCATTGACGACCAACGCAGCCTGAGAATGTGCTGGGGGCAGCCCGCAAGTGTCCCCACGCTTCCAGTGTCAACATAGCGTGCCCACAACTTACTTACCCTAACCCATATGTCTTTGGACTGTGGGGGGGGGGGAACCCAGAGCACACGGAGGAAGCCAAAGCAGTCAGGGGGAGATTGTACATACTGCTTACAGTCAGTGGGTTGTTGGCACTGTTAAGCCTTATGGTAACCAGTATGCTAACATCTCTAAGTTGAAAGATGGTGAGTTTGAGATCAATTCCAGATAATCCAGGGCTGTAGTCATAGAGTTACAGAATCATAGAACACTACAGCATGGAAACAGGCCCTTCAGCCCATCTAGTCCACGTTGAACTATTATTCTGCCCAGTCCCATCAACCTGTACCTGAACCATAGTCCTCCATACCCATCCCATCCATGTAGTTAGCCAAATTTCTCTTAAAAGCTGAAATTGAACCTGCATCCAACATTCCTGCTGGCAGCTCACTCCACACTCACCACCTTCTAAACAAAGTTCCCCTCAAAAATCCCTAAGATATTTCACCTTCCACCTTTAACCTATGACCTCTAGCTCTCGTCTCATCCAACCGCAGTGGAAAAAGCATGTTTGTGTTAACCCTATCTATACCCCTCATAATTTCGAATATCAATCTCCTCCTAGGCTCTAGGGAATATTGAAGGTATTCCAGTGCAGCATTGAGGGAATATGGCATTACAACAGTGTCTGCTTGTTCAAGGTACTTCATCGCCTGTAAAATGTTTTTGAACAGCCTGAAGTTTTGATATAAATCTTTCTTTCCTGTTATCTTGTTGAAGAACAAGTCTTGTGGATGTACAAGTCCCCATTTGAAGAAGAACAAATGGAGGAATTCTCTAGGAATCCTTTATCAAGGATTACCATTCTCACTACTGATAGCTAAGGATGCTTGTTCTATTTAAATACCAATATTGGAGGATTTTAACTACTCCAATATCGATGGGGTGGGATCAGTGAAAAGGGTACGGAAAGGGAAGAATTCCTGAATTGCGTTCGAATATTGTTTAAATTGTTTCTGGACAGTGAATGGGGGGCATTAAAGGGTCTGATTGTGGAGAATGAGGAAAGTCAAATGGGAAGTTGTCAAGGACCCTCACTGCCCAGGACATGCCCTTTTCTCATTGCTACCATCAGAGAGGTGTCACGGAGCAGACCTGGACCCAAGTGCAGAGGAAAAGCAGGTTCCATTATGGTGGTCGCTGGTAATGACTCAACCCAGGTGAGGAGGAACGGCAGACTCTGACACACTGAGCACTGGCAATGACTCAACCCAGGACTGGAGGAACGGCAGACTCTGACATAGTGGGCGCTGGCAACAACTTGACTCAAAGGTGGAAAAGACTCTCCAAGAAAAGACAGAAAGAAGAAGTTAGACATGCTAACAGAATGTTAGGAATACTAACAGGGCATCGGAGGCATGGCCAAGCAACAGCATAAGACAAATCATTCTCCACAAGGACTCCGACCCCAGTGTTAAATGAGAGTCCCCCTTAAATAATCATGGAATGTGAGAAATACGCGCCAATAAAAATTAACTTGAAAAGATTGAACCGACAGCTCCAACAATTAGTAAGTACAGGTGCTCGAGAAGCCTAGAAACTCAGTGCTCTACAGCAGGCTGCAGAGGCCCAAAGGGTTCATGACAGAGAGGCGGTACAGAAGCCTTAGGATGCACTCAACATCTTAAGGACAGCTTCTCCCCCTCTGCCCCTCTGAATGACCAATGAACCCGTGAACTTCATTATTTTGCTCTCCTTTTGCACTACGTTATTTGTATATTTCTTACTTTAATTTATTTCCGGTTTTTTTTTAATTGCAGTGCAATTTTGCTGGGGCAAAACAACAAATTTCATGAGGTATGCCAATGGTAATAAATCTGATTCTGATTCTGAATCATGTTTAAATTCTGTCATACTGGAAAGGCAAAAAAAAAATTACAGAAGATACTTTTTGTATTTGAACAGTTTGTCATCTTTTGTAAGTTGGTTGTTTGTCTGTCTTCGTTTGTGTGTAACTTTTCATTGATTCTATTGTGTTTCATTGTATTTACTGTGAATGCCCACAAGAAAATGCATGTCAAGGTAGTATATAGTAACACGGATATACTTTGAAAATAAATCTACCTTGAATTTTGAACTTCTACTGAACTGCTGGCACAAAACACATTTCACGGCACACGTCAATGAAAAACTTCCTGGTTCTGAATGCCTCAAAAAGCAAGACTGCAATTGTTGTAAATCTGGATTCAAAACATTAAATTTTGGAAATACCCAAGAGGTCAGTCAGTATCTGTGGAGTGGTCAGTTGGCTTCACTTTGGTGATGGGAAAGTTGTTGGAAATGAGAAGCGCAGACTAAATAATTATTTGGACGAGGATAGATACCTAAAGGATACTCACCAAAGATTTTGAAGGAAAGCCAGGCTTAACAGACATGAATGAGTAGTTTGATGAGTTACCAGAGAGGTAATGCAGTTGATATTGACAATGATCACCAGCAAGTGATAAGAGTGAGCTCCCTCACCTGCACCCCTGTGACTCTCAATACAGGAGCCCCTCAGGGCTGTGTACTGAGTCCCCTCCATTACTCTCTGTATATCCATGACTGTGTCGCCACCCACAGCTCCAATCTGCTGATTAAATTTGCCGATGACACTACATTGATTGGCCTTATCACAAACAATAACAAGGCAGTCTACAGGGAAGTCATCTCTCTGACACAGTGGTGTCAAGAAAATGTCACAAAAATAAAGGAGCTGGTTGTCGATTACAGGATCTAACCCCTATTGACATCAATGGATCTGGGGTTGAGAGGGTAAACAACTTTAAGTTCCTCAGCATCCACATCACTGAGGACCTCACGTGGTCTGTACACACTAGCTGTGTGGTGAAAAAGGCACAACAGTGCCTCTTTCACTTCAGATGGTTGAAAAAGTTTGGTATGGGCCCCCAAATCTTAAGAACTTTCTACAGGGACACAGTTGAGAGCATCCTGACTGGCTGCACCACTGCCTGGCATGGGAACTGTTCTTCCCTTAATTGCAGGACTCTGCGGAGAGTGGTGCAGACAGTCCAGCACATCTGTAGTTGTGAACTTCCCATGATTCAGGACAGTTACAAGGACAGATGCATAAAAAAGGGCCTGTAGGATCATTGGGGACCCAAGTCACCCCAACCACAGTCTATTCCAGCTGCTACCATCAGGAAACGGTACCACAGCATAAAAGCCAGGACCAACAGGCTCTGGGACAGCTTCTTCCACCAGGCCATCAGACTGATTAACTCATGCTGATTTGCGTGTACTCTATGTTATATTGACGGTTCTATAAGTTATTAGAAATTACTATGATTGCACATTGCACATTTAGACGGAGACGTAACATAAAAGATTTTTACTCCTCATTTATGTGAAGGATGTAAGAAATAAAGTCGATTCAATACAGTCAATGTTATGGATGCAAACTTTCAGAAAGCATTTGCTAAGTAAAGTTGGTAAGAAAATTGATGCACCTGAACTAAAAGATGTAGCGGAAAGAGTGGGCCTTGGTGTATAATTGTTTTTTCTACAAGAAAAATAATTGCATTGGAGTTCCCAGAGGTCACCTCCATGACCACTGCTTTTCTAACCTTTATTAATGACCTTTATTAACCTTTATTGACTGTATCAATGCAGCTACCAAGAAGACACGACAGTGGCTGTATTTCATCAGGAGTTTGAGGAGGTTTGGTTTGTCAGCAAAGACACTCGCAGATTTCTGAAGATGTACCGTGGAGAACATTCTAACTGACCGCATCACTGTCTGGTATAGGTGGGATGGGGGGTGGTGTGAAATTGCCTACTGTACAGGATCGCAATAGCTGCAGAGAGGTTGTGAACTCAGTTAACTTCATCATGGGCCCTAGCCTCCAGAGTTTCCAGGACATCTTCAAGGAGTCAATGCCTCAAAATGACAGCATCCATCATTAAGGACCTCATCACCCAGGTCATGCCTTGTTCTCACTCCTACCATCAGGAAGGAGGGACAGGAGCCTGAAGACACTGATAATATGGGCAGTCTGCCACCTGTGGGGCTCTCTTCTCGATCAGCAGCGCAGCACACTGTGACCTTCTATCACACGTTCCCTGGACAACCAAAAACTTGATTGCATCTGTGGGAGGGTGGGTGGAGAGGAATTGCCAATGTTTTGGGTTGAAGCCCTGTAACCAGATTGTTTCTGTGCAGAATTACTACACGACTCCATGTACAACTCACATTCTCAATATTATCATTACTGGCTTTACAAATCAAGCCAGGATTCAGGCATTATTATTCACTCTGAGCTAAATTTCAAATCACATATTTACCCATTACTAAGTCTATGTTCTTTCACTTAAGAAACATGTTTGACTTCTTATACATCTCAGATGCAGAAGAATTGATGCATGCTTCTGATCAAAGCCGATTAGACTACTGCAATGCACTCTTTTCAGGGCTGCCTAAGACAGATATAAATCAACTGCTGAAGTTTGTTCAAGAATCCTAGCAAAAAAAGGAATTCTGAGGATATTTCACCAGTCTTGGCATCATTACACTGGCTGTGTGTGTCCTTTAGGATCAATTTTAAAATACTCTTAATTGTACACATGGCTCTGAAGAATCTAGCTCCTCCATTTATTTTGGAGTGTCTATCCCCTTACATCTCTCATTGTAAACTTAGATCTGTGAATACTGGTTTGCTTAGTGTTTCTAGAGCCAAGCACTGACTGTAAGAACCGGTGGTGTTGCCTTTTTCTCTTCTGTACCAGAAATCTGGAATACTCGACTGACTGAGGTACACTAGGCCAGTACTGTGGAATGTTTCAAAGCACTTTGAAAAACCAACTTTTTAAAACTTGACCTACTTATAGGATTACTTAATACATGTTGATGTTGATTATATTTATATAATTTGGTATATTCAATTACGTTTATTCTATATAATGTTTGCCATTACTTATGATTTTTAATTTAGTCTCGTATTTTTATGACAACAGTGATTTATCTTTACAATCTATGTAAAGCACTTTGAGCCTGCATCTTAATGTAAGGAAGGTGCTATATAAATAAAGTTATATTTATAATTATTTATTTTCTCTATGCTCAAGCTGGTAAAACCCGAGGTACAGGCATAGCCAAGCATGCTCATTTCTCAATTGCTAGGACTTTCAGACTATTCCAGCGGTATTTCATACTGAGGCTTTCTGAAGATTTACATAGATATTACTTTGCAGCCCTGACTATTTAACGCTGCTGTGTAGTGACTTTGGGATGACACCCGTTGTAGATATTATTGGGACAATGTTCATGTTTCAAAGTCTTTCAATTTCCTCTTACAATTCAGCATATTTCTGGTGTTTTTCCCTTGTTGATTTCTGTACGTTATGTGTGTTTGGAACGGCTGTAGCTATTAACTCCATTGTAATTTGTAGGCAACAACCTTATTTCTGTTTGGGAGTCTGTATACAGCTCCCATCAGGGTCTTTTTACCCTTTCATTTCTTTGGCTCTGTCCACAATGATTCAACACCATCCAACCCTTTCTAATGATCTGATTTTAAAGCAAGATTTTGTTGAATGATGTTTGACAATTGATTGTGCCTGTGTAAGAAGTCAGATCGAGTTAAACTGCTGCAGGTTCCTGTAATTGTTTCTGGTTTCACTTAGTATTATCTGATTTATTGTCTTCAATTTGTTGGTCTTTTCTGATATTTTTTTGTGTTAACCACCCGGTCCTGTTTTGCCACAAGGAACTGCTCTGTTACTGGGAAGAGGTCTGCAACTATTATTGTTTTTCTCAGCTGAAGCTGGTACAACCTGAGGTACGGACATGGCCAAGTACACTCATTTGACAACTGCTCGGAACGTCGGACTATTCTAGTGCTGTTTAGTGTTGTGGCTCTCTGAAGATTTACATCGATATTACAGTGTAGCCCTAATTGTTTAATGCTATTGTGTAGTGACTGTGGGATGACACCAGTTGTAGATATTACTACTGGGACAATGTATACCCTGTTCATGTTACAGTCTTTCAATTTCCTCTTTTAATTCAGCATATTTCTAGTGTTTCTCATATATTGATTTCTGTAAACTGTGTGTGTTTGGAATGGTTAAATCTATTAAATAAGTTGCTCTAGCTTGTTTATCCGGTGTTATTATATCCAGACAGTTATTATGGACTGTCCTATCTGTAATAACTGATCGGTCACAATGTAATTTGTGGTATTCTGACTCAAAAACTGGATCAGGCTTGTATTTATAGGAAGGGATTGTTATTATTGTTTTCAAGGGTTGAAAAGTCTCATGTCTGATAGCATGTACTTAAGGTGAGTGGGGGTAATTTCAAGAGAGATGAAACGGGTGAGATTTTTACACACAGAGTGGGGGTTGCCTGGAATATGCTGCTTGGGGTGGTGGTGGAGACAGATACACTAGAGGATTTTAAGAGACGTTTAGATGGGCACATGAATGTGAGGAAAATGGAAGGATATAGGCAGTGGGGGTTGGATATTGTATAGGCAGTGGGGGTTGGATATTGTATAGGCAGAGGGGGTTGGACACTGTATAGGCAGAGGGGGTTAGGCATATGGACTGTAGGCAGAGGGGGTTGGACATTGTGTAGGCAGAGGGGGTTAGGCATATGGACATTGTATAGGCAGAGGGGGCTTGACACTATATAGGCAGAAGGGGTTTGACACTGTATAGGCAGAGGGGGTTAGGCATATGGACATTGTATAGGCAGAGGGGGTTGGACATTGTATAGGCAGAGGGGGTTGGACATTGTATAAGCAGAGGGGGTTAGGCATATGGACATTGTATAGGCAGAGGGGATTGGACATTGTATAAGCAGAGGGGGTTAGGCATATGGACATTGTATAGGCAGAGGAGGTTAGGCATATGGACATTGTATAGGCAGAGGGGGTTGGACACTGTATAGGCAGAGGGGGTTGCCCATTTGATTACTTATTTAACTGGTTTGGCACAACATTGTGGGCCAAAGGACCTGTCCCTATTCTATGTTCTATGTTCTGTTATTATTATCACTTGTTATTTTTATATTTGCACAAGTTGTCTTCATTTGCACATTGATTGCTTGTCTTTTTGTGTATTTTTTCATTGGTTCTACTGTATTTCTTGACATCTAGAATTAGTGCTGGCAAGAAAGGAATCTCAGGGTAGTATATGGTAACATACATGTACAATTTACCTTGACCTTTGAACTTTGATGACTCTTCACTTCTCTATGATTCTAAGTTGCATTGGAGTCATAAGGGTAACTCACCTAAGAATCCGGTCATATTTTCCAAGCAATGCAAAACAAAATGGTTGTTTCCATGTTTCACTTATGGAAAAGTCGTTTTCCAATTGTGTATAATACTTAAAAACAGCATTATGCAATCCAATTTCCAGGCAACAATGTATTAAGCTGTTGCCTTTGATTTTATCTCCTGTGTGGCTCCCAGCAGAGCTCTTTAATTCTTGGAGACTCCCAAAGAGTCCATGAGGGCTGGCAACCTGGGTCACACGTGGAGCCGGAGATTGCTGATTAAATCCAACCTGACCCGAGTTCAAGCTCCTCTTAATGGCTCCCTCTGGTTCCGTGGGACAGGAAGATGTCATAGAAATATAGGAAGGAAAGCACGCACAAAGCAGACCTGTAAAGACAATCTTCATGGTTCATTCTGGGTCAAAAGCAGAGCTATTGGTGGCTGCCATTCAGGGTCCACTTTAGATTTTAAATTTGGGATTCCTGACGGTCTGCAAAATATAAACACAAGAGATTTTGCAAAGGCTGGAAATCCAGAGTAACACACACAAAATGCTGGAGGACCTCAGAAGGTCATGCAGCATCCACGGAAATGAATACACAATTTCAGGTTTTGGCTGGAGAACCTTCATTAGTCCTGATAAAGAATCTTGGCCTGAAATGTTGACTGTTTATTCCTTTCCAGAGAGGAACTCAAGGGAAGGTCTGAGATACTCCTTCCCCTCCCCTCACCTTCTCATTCCAGCTTCTTCCCCTTTTCTCTCTAATCCTGATGAGGAGTCATGGTTCGAAATGTCGAATGCTTATTTATTTCCATAGATGCTGCCTGACCTGCTGAGTTTCTCCAGTGTTTTGTATGTGTCAGCAAAACAGCCTACTTCCCACTCCTGTTTCTCTTGAGTCCAATTTCACGGTAACATAAAGAGTATAGCATGTGCTTCGAAACTGGTATATCCTAATATTGAGTATAAGTGGTGATAATGTAGAACTGGATGAAGTCTGAGATTTAAAGGCCATTCCCAGGTCATCAATGTCCAACTTACAAACACCCTTATGTATAAACAATTTCCCGTAATATTTCTGCACCCCTACATGGTGACAAGAAGAATTGATGAAAAGAAAAAGTTGCGGTCAGCAGCACATGACAGAAGGATGAGTTACATCAAGGGATGGACAGGCAATTGTTTTGAAAGGCCTATTAGAACTTCTCGGATTAAAGAAAGATAGAAGACCATGATTTCCCTCTCTTATGACACAGCATGTAATGAATGAATGAACATAGGACCAGCGATCCAGGTTCAATTCCCACCACTGCCTGCAAATGACATCAGTATTGTTGGTGACAAGGAAGCATACAGGAACGAGATAGTTCATCTGGTTGAATGGTGTTAAGAATATTAGAAACATAAGAACATAAGAAATAGGAGCAGGAGTCGGCTGTTCTGCCATTCAGTAAGATCATGGTTGATCTGGCCATGGACTCATTGCCACCTAGCTGCCTTTTCCCCATAGCCCTTATTTCCCCTAATATTGCAACATCAACCTCATTCTCAATGTCAGTAAGACCAAGGAATTGATTATGGATTCAGGAAGTGTAAGTCGGAATACACACCTGTTCACATTGAGGGGTTAGCAGTGGAAAGCGGGAGCAGCTTCAAGTTCACGGGTACCAACATCTCAGAGGATCTATCCTGAAGTTAACCCATTGAAGACATCAAGAAGGCAGCATTCAACACAGGACCCTCTCCATCTGACCATGCCCTCTTCTCATTGCTACCACCATGGAGGGGGTTCAAGAGCCTGTAGATCCACACTTAATGATTCAGGAACAGCTTCTTCCCCTCTGTCATCAGATTTCTGAATGGTCCAGGAACACTGCTTTGCTATTCCATCTTTTTTGCAATATTTCTTTATTTTGTAATTTATAGTAATTTTATGCCTTAGCGCTATTCTGCCACAAAACAACAAGTTGTGTGTCACTCACAAACACAAAAAAGTCTGTAGATGCTGGAGGTCCAAAACAACTCACAAAAAATGCTGGAAGAACTCAGCAAGTCAAGTAGCATCTCTGGAAAAGAGTAAACAGTCGAGTTTCGGGCCGAGACCCTTCTTCTAGACCGAGAAGGAAGGGGGAAGATATAGCAGTTCTGATTCTAAGAGTTCAAATCCCACAGTGATAACTTAAATTCAGATTACTAATTAACTCTGAAAACATACCGAACATTGAGCAACAGTATTGGTGACCAGAAATCCCATTGCACAGCCATTGAACGGTCCCCTGGTTATACAAGATACATTCCTGACCTCACAGTCTACTCCATTATAACCTTGAAACCTTATTGTCTGCCTACTTTGTACTTTCTCTGTAACTATAACACTTCATTCTGCATTCTGTTATTATCTTCCCTTTCTACTGCCTCCAAAAGATATCAATGAATACCTCAATTCATGCAACAATTCAGAGTAGTAGTGAAAAAGTGGATATGGCCCAGTCCATTATGGATTAAAGACCTCCACACCAGTGAGCAGATCTACATGGAGCGTTGTTGCAGGAAAGCAGCATCCATCATCAGGGACCCCTCACCACCCAGGTCATGCTCTCTTCTCACTGTTGCCATCAGGCAGAAGGTACGGGAGCCTCAGAACTCACACCACCAGGTTCAGGGACCGTTACTATCCTCAGCCATCAGAATCAAAGGGAATAAGTGCACTTAACTTCACTTGCCCAATCATTGAAATGTTCCCACAACCTGTGGACTCACTTTCAGGGACTCTTCATCTCATGTTCTTGATATTTATTGCTTGTTTTTCATTATTATTATTATTTCTTTCTTTTTGTATTTGTGCAGTTGTCTTTTGCTCTCTGGTTGAACGTCCAAGTTGGTGTGGCCTTTCATTAATTCTGTTATGGTTATTATTCTATTATGGATTTATTGAGCATGCCTGCTAGAAAATGAATCTCAGGGTTGTATATGGTGGCATATATGTACTTCGATAAAAAATTTACTTTGAACTTTGAATTATATTGCATGAATTGGGCTGTGTGGTGGGATTATATCTCGGCACATGTGATAATAATAAAGTAATTTACCAAACACAGTCATCTCTTTCTGAGAGGGACGTCCACTGTCATTACACAGCCTGGCCCTCATGTGACTCTGTACCCAACGTGCTGATCTTTAACTGACCTCTGAAGGGTGATTCTACTGTAAAAGGGACAATCAGGGATTTGTGTTCACAGTCCTCATTGTGTTTATTTGCACTCAGTTCTGGTCACCTCATTCTAGGAAGGAGTACAGGGTTAATGGCAGGATTCTTAGTGGTGTGGAAGTGTTGAGATAGGGCGGGGACAGTAATGAGGACGGACGGTAGGGTGGAAGGTAGTGACAGGGACAGGACCGGAGGGTGGTGACGGTGGCGGCGGACTTTGGCTCTTGGCCTACTTGTTACTGGGGGAGATGTGGCGGCGGTAGGGTTGGGGAGACTGGTCGGAGGGGGAGGGGAAACAGTTGTGGGTTACCGTCCCTGGATGGAAGGGGGAATGATGGACACTGGTAGTGGCAGGGTCGTGGAGACAACATAGAGTGAGGCTGGGCTGTTGGATGAGGGGTGGTGTTCAGAGCATGTTCCAGTGGTTGTACATGAAGAAGCAAGGGAAACAAAACCGATTATTGTTGGCCTAATTCGCCAAGTTCACCCAGCTAGTTTGGCTTGAATATTGTTTTGAATTTTGCCACAACCTGCACTATTGAAACGAACGTGTTCTGCTGCTCAAGGACCTGGAGGCTATGACCAGATACACCACCCCGGTCAATCCTGCTGTCTTCCCACATTTGACAGTGGTCCTTCTTGCAATTGGAATGTTCTTCACCGCATGGTTTCCGTGCTGTGATTGTTAACAGTGGGATCTCGGGGTTCACGTCTATAAATCACTCAAAGTTAGTGCGCAAGTTGATAGGGTGGTTAAGAAGGTGTATGATGCATTGAACTTCATTAATTCGTGGACTGAGTTCAAGAGCCTCAAAGCAATGTTGCAGCTCTTTAAAACACTAGATAGACCACACATGGAGTACTGTGCTCAGTTCTGGTCACCTCATTATAGCAAGGATGTGGAAACTTTAGAGAGGGTGAAGAGAAGTTTTACCAGGATGCTGCTTGGATTAGGGAGCATGTCTTATGAGGATAGGTTGAGCAAGCTAGGGCTTTTCTCTTTGGAGTGAAGGGGGATGGGAGATGACTTGAAAGAGGTGTACAAGATGATAAAAGGCATAGAGAAAGTAGGTAGGCAGAGATGTTCTCCCAAGGTGGAATTGGCTAATATGAGAGGACATGATTTTAAGGTATATGGAGGAAAGTATAGGGGGAGTTTTAGAGTAAGTGTTTTATACAGACAATGGCAGCTTCAGGGAATGCTCTGGTGGTGTGGTGGAAGAGACAGGCACATTAGGGACATTTAAAAGACTCTTAGATAGGCACTTTGGGCTATGTGGGAAGGCAGGACTAGATTGGACTTGGAGTAAGTTAGAGGGGCAGTACAACATTGTGGGCTGAAGAGCCTGTACAGATCTGTGTTCTATTCCCGTAAATGAATTGCTTTGGATTCGAGCCATGAGATTTAGTTTATTACCCACCCGAGTGGCTGATGTGAAAGACACCATCTCCCTCATTGCTGAACTGAAGGTTTAGCTTGAACCATCTGCTTCAGACTTGAATGCACGTCTTTTTTTCTCCAGTGTCTTTCAGAGGAGGACATCTTGTCCTTCAACCTGGTCTGACCTTGACCTACAGCTATGTGTTTGACTCTTAATTTTCACCCACGATAATTTGACAAGCCATTCAATTCAGGGGCAACTTGGAATCAGGGCAGTCTACACTGGTGAAAGAAATTTTTTTTTAACAATACAAGAAGCAGAAGTGTAATTTAGTGAGACATATGCAAAGTGCTGGAGGAATTCAGCATGTCAGGCAGCACCTATGGAAAGGAATAAACAGTCGATGTTTCAGGGCGAGACCCTTCATCAGGACTGGACAGGAAGGGGGAAGATGCCAGAGTGAGAAGGTGGGGGGAGGGGAAGGAGTATCTCAAACCTTCCCTTGAGTTCCCTCTATGGAAATGAATAAACAGTCGACATTTCTGGCCAAAACCCTTCATCAGGATTAATGAAGGGCTTCAGCCCGAAACGTTGACTGTTTATTCATTTCCATAGATGTTGCCTGGCCTACTGAGTTCCGCCAGTGTTTTTTCGTGTGTTACTCTGGATTTCCAGCACCTGCAGAATCTCTTGTGTTTGGAAAGTGTTATTTATCCCTGATTTTGTACACTGTTTTGTTGCTTAAGGCTAATTTTCACCTGCAGACAGATATGCTCCACAACAGCTCAGGTAACAAGTCACAGCTTCCTGTGCCAAAGAGCTCATTGGGTTTAATTTTAGTTGTGCTTCGTTCCAGGTCCCGGGAGCTGGGATTTTTCTGTTGCAGCTGTGCAGGGAGCTGCAAAGAGGGTCACCATGACAGCCAGCAGGGAATGAGTTAAGATCTGACCAGAGCTTCCATACATATATCCTGTCACCTGTTTTTGTAACACTGGAGATTGTTGTTGCATATGGGGTCAAGGCCTAGTCCGCTTTCGTCAGTCTCCATGTTTAGTAGTGGCTTTAGGCCTCTTCCTTTGGCGTTCTGTGATGCAGGTAGTTGCACTTGAAACGTGATCAAAAGAAGCAAGTTCCAATTAACAAGCAGCTAATTGTTTTTTTTTTGACTAATAACTATTCACAGGATTCTATCCTTTCACTCTGCTTCTCCGAAACTGTTGGCATAACTTGGCGCCGCTACCTCATGCCTGTGTCAGCGATAATAAATGATGCCCAGTGGTGTGTTGGTTCTTAAAGTCTAATCGAATATTGAAAGGCCTGGATAGAGTGGACGTGGAGAGGATGTCTCCTATAGTGGGGAGTCTGGAATATCAGAGAGCTCAGAAAACAAAGACATCCCTTTAGAACGGAGATGAGGAGGAAGTTATTTAGCAAGTGGTGGTAATCCGTAGAATTCATTGCCCCAGGTGGCTGTAGAGACCAAATCATTGGGTATATTTAAAGTGGAGGTTGATAAGCTCTTGTTTAGTAAGGGCGTCAAAGGTTACAGGGAGAAGGCAGAGAATGGGGTTGAGAGGGATAATAAATCATCTATGATGGAATGGCTTGATGGGCCAAATGTCCTAATTCTCTTGTTATAGCTTGTGGTTCTATGGTCTTATTGACCAGGATTGCAAAAGCACTTCATAGAATTCATTGATTCAATCACAAAGTAAGCAGGCTAGTGGCTCAATTTCATTGAGGGTTTGAGAAGATTCGGTATATCACCAGTGACTCTTGCAAATTTCTATAAGTGTGTGGTGGAAAGCATAATACCCTGTTGCATCACAGATTGGAGTGGAACCTCCAATGGGTAGGAGTGCAAGAGGCTACAGAGGGTGGTAAACTCAGACAGCTCCATCATTGGCACAACGCTCCCTGACATCAAGAACATCTCCAAGAGGTACTGCCTCAAGAAGGTGGCATCCATTATTAAGGATCCTCACCATCTGGAACATGCCCTTTCCTCATTACAACCATTGGGGGAAGGCACAGGAGCCTGAAGTTGCACACTCAGCATTTCAGGACCATCTTCTCCACCATCAGATTTCCGAATGATCCGTGAGCCCATGAACACTACCTCACCATTCCATTTTTATTGCACTATTTATTTTTGTAATTTATAGGTTTTTATGTCTTTGCACTGGACTTCTGCCGCAAAACAATAAATTTTATGTCATATGTCAGTGAAGTTAAGCCCTGATTCTGAATTGTTGCACCACAGAAGGAGAAATTTCATCCCGTTGAATCCATTCTGGCTCCTGGTGTGGAGATCCATTCAGTCACCTCCCCCCCTCCTTCCCCATGGACCTGTAATTTATACTGCCACAAGTACCTATCCAAATACTTCCTCATGGTCCTGCTCAACATTAATAGACACAAGTGACTTTCCAGCTCATCTATTGAATGAATTTTATTTCCATCTGTCTATGGATGGTGAATTCCAGAGCATAACAAATTTCTGGATAAAAAAAGTTTCCCTGTACATTCCCTTGACCTTTGTCCAGAATTTTTATATTTGTCCAAGAACCATCCACAGTGGGGACAGCTTCCGCTATCTCCTCTTACTGAACCTGCCAAGGTGTTACAGATTCAGACAACTCCAAGATCTATTAAATTACCTCTCAACGTGTAGGTCACACGGTAATGACGGACACCTACAGTCCAGGCCTCCACTTCGTGCTTGAAGGCCAGTGACACGTCTAGAGTTCAGGGTCACGTCGCTCCAGGGGGTCGATACTGAAGAACTTCGGGGCACGACAGTCGATCAGTAGTCCAGAATTCAAAACCCAATAACTGAACCCTGGAGACTGCAGGGTTGACACCTGTTCGTGTGTGTGAGCGTGAGGGTGGGAGGAATGGGGCTCGATTTGCTGCTGTTGAACTGTTGCTTATTGTGTTCTGCTTTGTCTCCTTCCTTGTTGATCTCCCAAGCATTGTTGGCGTTGGCATGTGTGGCAACAAATATGGCTGCCCCCAGCGCAGTTGAGATGATTGTTAATTCAAGGGTCACACTTTACTGAATGTGTAGATCTACATGTGATAAATAAGACTGAATTGGAATCTGAATCTGAATATTTTGTGTGTTCTGAACCAAATGTTTGTTGTTGTGTCAAAGCCTGAGAGGATGGACAGGCTAGGATTTTATTTGTTAAAGTGTAAGAGAATAAGTGGTGTATTGAACAGATTTGGGCCCCTTATCTAAGAAAGGATGCAAAGACTTTGTGAGAAAAGTCTAATTATCGAGTGAGCACAGGGAAAGGTATCAAGGATCCTGCACAGCCAAAAGCACCAACCAGGAATCTGTGGAGATACAAATATGCAAACAGAAGTGGAGGTGAATTGGCTACACCTTGAGGAAGCCGATCAGCAAAATCACCAGGCATGCATTAAATAGGAATCCCCAAGGGAGGAGGGAAAAGGGACGTCCAAAGGACACATGAAGGAGAGATGTCAAGCTGAAATTAGACAATGGGACACCCCTGGACTCCCTTGGGGAAACTGGCTTAGAACAGATAGAAATGGGAGGTCGTTGATGGTCTATGCTCCACTGGGAGCTAAGGGCCCATGCAGAAAAAAACCCAGCTTAACCACTTTTCTCTGGCAACTTATTCTCTATATGATCCTCTCTCTGACTGAAAGATCTTCCCTTCAGTTTCCTATTGAGCCTTTCTCACCTTAAACCTATGCTCTCTAGCTTTGCTAAAAAAAAAGCAGGATCTCCCAGTAGCCACCTACTTCAGTTCTACTTCCATTCCCAGTCTGTGGCCTCCTCTACTGCTGAGATGAGGCCACACTCAGGCTGGAGGAGTAACACCTTATATTCCATCTGGGTAGCTTCCAATCAATTTATCAATTTATCGAATTCATCAATTCATCAATTTATCGAACTTCTGGTAATTGTCCCATTCCCCATTCCCATTTCCCTCTCTCATCTTATCTCCTTACCTGCCCACCCCCAGCCTCTGGTGCTCCTCCCCCTTCCTTTTTTTCTGTCCTCTCCTATCAGATTCCCCCTTCTCCAGCCCTTTATCTCTTTCACGAATCTTCCCAGCTCTTTACTTCATTCCTTCCCTCTCTCCCAGTTTCACCTGTCACCTGCCGCCTTGTACTTCTTCCTCGCCTCCCATCACCTTCTTACTTTGACTCCTCATCTCTTCTTTCATTCCCGAGGAAGGGTTTTGGCCTGAAACGTTGACTGTTTACTCTTTTCCATAGATGCTGCCTGGCCTGCCAAATTGCTCCAGCATTTTGTGTGTATTACTTTGATTTCCAACACCTGCAAATTTTTTCTTGTTAGTGAATACAGTACGTCATTTTGTGTCAAATCGAATCACTGAGGATTGTGCTGGGCAGCCTGTATAGCTACGCTGCCGGTGCCAATGTAGCATGCCCACAACTCACGAACCCTAACCAATACATATGTCTTTGGACTGTGGGAGGAAACCAGAGCACCCAGAGGAAACCCACGCAGTCATTGGGATTGTTGTACATTTAATATTTCAATAACATTGGACCATAAGACCATAAGATATAGGAGCAGAAGTAGGCCATTCAATCGTGGCTCATCCAATTCTTCCAGTCATCCCAACAACCCTGCCTTCTCCCATACCCTTCAATACCCTGGGTATTTGAGTAATCTTCTATATATATTGGTTGATGAAGCATTCTTTTTTGTTTAAATGATTAATTATAGGTTATATGTAAAAATACCTTAATTGTATACATCATTACGCTACCACAAAATATGTGCAGCCTCACTTAAGGTAAAGCTGAAACTACAGTTGCCATTTCAGACTCTTGTGCCTTCCGTTGAATGAGTTCAATGTTTTGAAGTTACAGAGCGTAACAGAGAGAATGTACAAACTCCTTACAGGTAGCATGGAGAAAGGCTGGCTCATGCAAGGCAATGCGCTATGTTATGTGACTGTGCAGCCATAGGCATCTTGGTCTGCATGGTCCAGATGGCCTGTTTCCGTGCTGCATGAGTCTGGTGGTCGCAATAGCAACTTACTGCACAGAAGGAGGCCATTTGATCCATTCTACACGTGGAAAACTATCTCATTTTCCATTTCTCAGCTGGGAACCCAACATCTTTATGCATCAAGTGTTCCTTCCAATATGCTTTAATGTTGAGCATTCTATGTCCATCACACTTTCAGGCTTGAGTTACACCCTCAGGCAGCCACTGTGCAGAATGCTTCCTCCTAAACTTCTCTCCGGCTCTTTAGAATAGAGCTGGGTGGTGAATCTGTTGAATTCATTACCACAGACGGCTGTGGAGGCCGAGTTATTGAGTATATTTAAAGCAGAGGTTGATGGGTTCTTGATTACTAAGGGTGTCAAATGTTATGGGGAGAAGGCAGGAGAATGAGATTGAGGGGGTAATAAATCAGTGATAATGGGATGACAGAACACATTTGATGAACTGAATGGCCTATCTCTGTTTCTATATCTTATGGTCTTATGATCTTGTCGTCTTAATAAACTTCTTTCCCAGTCTATAGGTCTTTTCTATTCACCATAACTCATAATGTTGTGCATCAGAGTTAAATCTTTCCTCAGAACCCTCTGTTCCAAAGAAAACAACACCAGCTTAGCTGATTTTTCCACTGAACTGAAAATCTCAAGCCCTGGCAACATCCTCATAAATCTTCTCTCAACCCTCTCTTGTACAGTCGTATCCTTCCTGCAGTATTCTGTCGAGAACTCCTCGTTGTGTTTTAATTAGCCTATAGTATGGTTCAGATGTAATCTCCCTGTTCCTACAGTCTTTGCCTCAATCATTAATGGAGTGTGTCCTTCATTAGGCCCAACCCCAGCCTGAGGTCCCAACTGTAAGTGCTGGGTTCAGCCCAGGTCAACTTCAAAAATAACTACAAGTTTTTGGCTCAGACTGGGCTGCCTCTTTATAAATAATTGTGATAACACTCGGGAATTTGTGAAAGAATACAGTTACTATAAACAGGCTCACTAGCACCTCTACCTCCTCAGAAGGCTAAGGAAATTTGACATGTCACCACCAATTTTTATTGATGCACCATAGTACACTGAGGCCCCTGGGGTAAGAGTGACCATAATATGGTGGAATTCTTCATTAAGATGGAGGGTGACATAGTTAATTCAGAAACAAAGGTTCTGAACTTAAAGGAGGGTAACTTTGAAGGTATGAGACGTGAATTAGCTAAGATAGACTGGCAAATGATACTTAAAGGGTTGACGGTGGATATGCAATTGCAAGCATTTAAAGATCACATGGATGAACTACAACAATTGTTCATCCCAGTTTGGCAAAAGAATAAACCAGGGAAGATAGTGCACCGGTGGCTGACAAGGGAAATTAGAGATAGTATCAAGTCCAAAGAAGAAACATATAAATTAGCAAAAAAAAAGCGGCACACCTGAGGACTGGGAGAAATTCAGAGACCAGCAGAGGAGGACAAAGGGCTTAATTAGAAAAGGGAAAAAAGATTATGAGAGAAAGCTGGCAGGGAACATAAAAACTGGCTGTAAAAGCTTTTTAAAGATATGTGAAAAGAAAAAGATTGGTCAAGACAAATGTAGGTCCCTTACAGGTGAATTGATCATAGGGAACAAAGACATGGCAGAACAATTGAATAACTACTTCGGTTCTATCTTCACTAAGGAGGACATAAATAATCTTCCGGAAATAGTAAGGGACTGAGGGTCTAGTGAGATGGAGGAACTGAGGGAAATACATGTTAGTAGGGAAGTGGTGTTAGGTAAATTGAAGGGATTAAAGGCAGATAAATCCCCAGGGCCAGATGGTCTGCATCCCAGAGTGCTTAAGGAAGTAGCCCAAGAAATAGTGGATGCATTAGTGACAATTTTTCAAAACTCCTTAGATTCTGGATTAGTTCCTGAGGATTGGAGGGTGGCTAATGTAACCCCACTTTTCAAAAAAAGGAGGGAGAGAGAAACTGGGGAATTATAGACCGGTGAGTCTGACATCGGTGGTGGGGAAAATGCTAGAGTCAGTTATCAAAGATGTGATAACAGCACATTTGGAAAGAGGTGAAATCATCGGACAAAGTCAACATGGATTTGTGAAAGGAAAATCATGTCTGACGAATCTTATAGAAGTTTTTGAAGATGTAACTAGTAGAGTGGATAGGGGAGAGCCAGTGGATGTGGTATATTTAGATTTTCAAAAGGCTTTTGACAAGGTCCCACACAGGAGGTTAATGTGCAAACTTAAAGCACACGGTATTGGGGGTATGTATTGATGTGGATAGAGAATTGGTTGGCAGACAGGAAGCAAAGAGTGGGAGTAAACAGGACCTTTTCAGAATGGCAGGCAGTGACTAGTGGGGTACCACAAGGCTCAGTGCTGGGACCCCAGTTGTTTACAATATATATTAATGATTTAGATGAGGGAATTAAATGCAGCATCTCCAAGTTTGTGGATGACACGAAGCTGGGCAGCGGTGTTAGCTGTGAGGAGGATGCTAAGAGGATGCAGGGTAACTTGGATAGGTTAGGTGAGTGGGCAAATTCATGGCAGATGCAATTTAATGTGGATAAATGTGAGGTTATCCACTTTGGTTTCAAGAACAGGAAAACAGATTATTATCTGAACGGTGGCCGATTAGGAAAAGGGGAGATGCAACGAGACCTGGGAGTCATTGTACACCAGTCATTGAAGGTGGGCACGCAGGTACAGCAGGCGGTGAAAAAGGCAAATGGTATGTTGGCATTCATAGCAAAAGGATTTGAGTACAGGAGCAGGGAGGTTCTACTGCAGTTGTACAAGGCCCTGGTTAGACCGCACTTAGAGCATTGTGTGCAGTTTTGGTCCCCTAATCTGAGGAAAGACATTCTTGCCCTAGAAGGAGTACAAAGAAGGTTCACCAGATTGATTCCTGGGATGGCAGGACTTTCATATGAAGAAAGACTGGATTGACTAGGCTTATACTCACTGCAATTTAGAAGATTGAGAGGGGATCTTATTGAAACATATAAAATTCTAAAGGGATTGGACAGGCTAGATGCAGGAAGATTGTTTCCAATGTTGGGGAAGTCCAGAACGCGGGGTCACAGTTTAAGAATAAAGGGGAAGCCTTTTAGGACCGAGATGAGGAAAAACTTCTTCACACAGAGAATGGTGAATCTGTGGAATTCTCTGCCACAGGAAACAGTTGAGGCTGGTTCATTGGCTATATTTAAGAGGAAGTTAGATTTGGCCCTTGTGGCTAAAGGGATCGGGGGTATGGAGAGAAAGCAGGTACAGGGTTCTGAGTTGGAAGGGCCGAATGGCCTACTCCTGCACCTATTTTCTATGTTTCTATGTTTCTGTTCACTGCCTTGATAAAGTGGCTAACATAATCAAAGACACTCACCCAGCTAGACATTCTATCTTCTTCCTCCCATCAAAAGCTTGAAAAGTTGTAGCATCTAGTTTACGGACAGCTTCTATCCCACTGTTACAAGACTATTGAACAGACCTCTTGCAATTGAATTGAATTGACCTTTTTACTCACATCTTTCACATACATGAGGAGAAAAATCTTTATGCTACATCTCCGACTAAAGTGCAATGTGCAATCATAGTAATTGATAAAATTTGTAATAAATAGAACAGTCAATGTAATATAGGGCACACTCAAATCAGTGTGAGTTAATCAGTCTGATGGCCTGGTGGAAGAAGCTGTCCTGGAGCCTGTTGGTCCTGGCTTTTATGCTGCGGTACTGTTTCCTGGCTGGTAACAGGTGGAATAGATTGTGGTTGGGATGACTTGGGTCCCCAATGATCCTCTGGGCCCTTTTTACACAGCTGTCCTTGTAACTTTCCTGAATCATGGGAAGTTCACAACTACAGATGTGCTGGACTACAATAAGTATGCACTCTTGACCTAATAATCTCAAGATAAAGAGGTTTAAAGGTTAGCTTTATTTGTCAGATGTACATCAAAGTATAGAGTGAAATGTGTCATTTGCATCAGTGACCAACACTGCTGGGGGAAGCCCACAGGTGTTGTAATGCTTCCAGTGCCAACGTAGCATGCCCACAACTCTTGCCCATATACATCTATTTATTTATTTATTATTTATTGTGATACAGCGTGGCATGGACCCTTCTGGCCCTTCGATCAGCACCACCCACCAATCTCCCAATTTAATCCTAGCTTAATCATGGGGCAATTTATAACGGCCAACGAATCTACCAATTAGTACATGGGAGGAAATTGGAGCACCCGGAGGAAATCTATGCAATTACGAGGAGAACGTACAAACTCCTTACAGGGAGCGGTGAGTATTGGACCCATGTCAGCTGTACCGTAAAGCGTTGTGCTAGCCATAGTGCTCCAGTTTCTTTCCACATTCCAAAGACGCATGGGTTAGGGTCAGTGAGTTGTGGGCATGCTCTGTGGATGCCAAAAACATGGCAACACCTGTGGGCTGTTTCGTCCAGTCCTCACTGATTTGATTTGATCAAGCGATGCACTTCACTGTACGTTTTGATGTACATATGACAAGTAAAGCTAATCTTTGAATCTCTTTATCTTTGGATTAATGTTATCTTTCAAAATCGTTTCCAATAAACTGGCCACCAGCGTTGGGCTACTCTTAGTTCTCGGGGAACCACTTCATCGAGCGCTTCTCCCCCATCGCCAAAAGTGGAGCATCCCAGTTGCTAAGCATTTTATTTCCCATTCCAACATGTCAGTCCATGGCCTCCTCCTGTTCCAAGATGAGGCCACTCTCAGGGAGCAGGTGCAACACCTTTTATTCCGCTTGGGTAACCTCCAACCTGATGCCATGAATATCGATTTCTCATTCCAGTACGAAGTTTCCTTCCCCTTCTCCTTTTTTTCCATTCCCCATTCTGATCCTTTACCCCTTCTCATCTGCCTATCACCTTACCCTAGGTCCCTCCTCCTTCCCTTTTCCCTACGGTCCACTCTCCTCTCCAATCTGATTCCTTCTTCTCCAGCCCTTGACTTTTCCCACCTGCCAGGCTTCACCTATCACCTTCCAGCCAGCCTCCTTTATACTCTGCTGTATTCCCCCTTCCCTTTCAGTCCGGATGAAGGGTCTCTGCCAGATCGGCCTGAAACATCGATTGTTTATTCATTTCCATAGATGCTGCCTGATCAGCTGAGTTCCTCCTGCATTTTGTGTGTGTTACTTAGTCCTTTCTTCTATTTTGGGCAACAGTATAACATTAGCAACTTTGCAATTTTTTTTGTATCCCATTTGTAGCCATAGTGTAGGTGTGGAGGTACTTTATTTCAGTAGTGTAACAATATGTCTAAACCACAGACATAAATTACAGCTAAAACACTAGCCATAAAATACTACTGTACCACTGGGCATAAATCCTGTGCTCCAAATCCCATGAAATATAGCCTGACGATTGGACAGAATGTTGAATGATACAGGGATATTTTATGTCTGTGGTCTAACAGTACTGTTTGCCCATGGTGCAATGATTCTCTGTGTCCAACAGCACAGCAGTATTTACACTGCTGGTTTAGAAGTGTTTTATGTCCTGTGGTGCAGTGATACCTTATGCTCAACCGAGCCTAAAATTGATTTGTACTGATTTCGACAGATAAATTTCAAAATTCCTTACGTGTTGAATCAGTAAATTAACGTTAAGAGCACTTCTTCAGCTGCTAATGGCAGACTTCATTCTCCCATTGGTTTTAACACAAATTAGTTGCATAGTACCGGTACAATAAGTCGAGTGGAGTTTATTTTCATGTCCAGTGAGGTACTGATAATAATGGAAATCTTGTTTGCAGCAGCATTACAGGCATAGGTGTGTGTATGTGTGTATATACATAAATATATATATATATTTATTTATTTATATTTACTTTTGCACAGTACTGTATTTGTCCATTTGGATTGGAAAGCCACTCTCTGACATCTCCAGGGTTAAGGAAGGACATCCTGGCTGTAGAGGAAGTGTAGCGTAGATTCACAAGGTTAATTCCTGGGATGTCCGGACTGTCTTACGCAGAGAGGTTAGAGAAACTGGGCTTGTACACGTTGGAATTAAGGAGATTGAGAGGGGATCTGATTGCAACATATAAGATTATTAAGGGATTGGACAAGATAGAGGCAGAAAATATGTTCCAGATGCTGGGAGAGTCCAGTACAGAGGGCATGGTTTGAGAATAAGGGGCAGGTCATATAGGACAGAGTTAAGGAAAAACTTCTTCTCCCAGAGAGTTGTGGGGGTCTGGAATGCATTGCCTCAAAAGGCAGTGGAAGCCAATTCTCTGGATGCTTTCAAGAAGGAGCTAGATAGGTGTCTTATGGATAGGGGAATCAAGGGCTATGGGGACAAGGCAGGAACCGGGTATTGATAGTAGATGATCAGCCATGATCTCAGAATGGTGGTGCAGGCTTGAAGGGCTGAATGGTCTACTTCTGCACCTATTGTCTATTGTCTATTATCTCCATTTCTTTACCTTGTGGAAAGTTACATCACACTGATTTTCCCATTGCCATTTCTTCCCAATCTGTAGTAATGATTTCAGGGGTGGAAAAACGGAGCCGGTTTTGACAGGAAACAGCTATAGTAATTGACAAATCCTAAAAAGGATTGCAACCATGACATGTCTTTTGGTCTTGGAGCATCTACCACTGCTTGAATTCTTTCAGCACGTGTGTAATCCTTGTGTATCAATGGCGTGACCACAGTAAGTGATGATTGGTTTAAAGAATTCACACTTGCTGCGTTGTGCTCCAAGCCAGTCTTCTTAACACTTTTTTGGAGATGTTCCTTGTCAGCCTCACTGTTAACAAAGATGTCAGCCAAGTAACACTTAGTACTTGGACAGACTTGCAGCACCTGGTCCATTGCTTACTGTCAGACTGCAGCAGCTGCAGATGCTGCTCCAAAAGTATAGCGATAAAGCCCTTTGTGGGTGTTTCTGGTGAAAAACACTTTAGACTCTTCTCCCATCTCCATCTGTATGTAGGGATGAGCTAATTCCATTTTAATGAAGTGTTTTCCTCCAGAAAAGTTTGCAAAGATATCCTCAATCCTGGGCAGAGGATATTGATTTACTTTCATTCCTGGATCAATGGTGACGTTAAAATCACCACAGATGTTGACAGACCCATTCTTCTTGGCTGCTGAGACTATTGGTGTTGCTCATGGGTTCCACTCAACCTTGGAAAGAATTTCTTTAGGCTCCATGCGATCTAGCTTATCATGGATGGTATAAGGAACTGGATGGGCTTTGTAAAACTCAGGACTGGCATTTTCATTTAACTCAATTTTACCCTTGATATGTTTGAGTTTGTCAATGCCATCCTTGAACACTGATGTGGTAACATCCAGTACCTTTCTTAATTTGCTTTCAGTTGACACTATTACAAGGGATGTGATATGCAAATGATGGGCAGATCTTCAATCACATTGAAGTTTTCTCAGCCACCTCTGACCCCCCAGTGCTGGTCCTCCTGTTTTTAACATAGACAAACCCAATGTGGCTTGTTGGCTGTATTTCACTGTTACAAATTTCGTTCTCACAGGAATTATTTTTTCTTCAGTATAAGTTCTCAGTTGGATATCTATATGCTTCAGCCCAGTATCTTTGAAATGTTGTTCAAATTAATTTTGTGGAATGACTGTAACAGCCAAGCCCAGTGTCCAATTCCATTTTAATTAATTTGCTGTTCACTCTGGTGTAAGCTGCATTGCTTGTCTATTGTTAGTTTTCACGTTGTAAATCTCAAGGCTATTCAGTCTCATCAATCTTACAGATTCTTCATCAACAGCACGCAGATTAGTGCTCTTTTTGAAATTGCAACTTGACTTTTTATCTTTTTCTCTTCCCTGTGCAGTCCATTTACCTTTGCCATGCATGCTCTTTGTCTTTGTCCTACTTTGTTGCATTTTCTGCAAGTTTCACCCTTAAAGCATCATTGGTCTGATGTACGTGAGCCCCTGCCACAACGGCAACACGATTTGTTCGGCCAGGTTGGTTTCTGTTTAAATGTTGCAATTTTATTCATGCTCACTTTCAGACTTGACTGCAACTCAGAAATTTGCACTTCTGTCTGCTGTTTCCATTAATGCAACTATTTCAACTGCTTTTTAAAATATAAGTTGTGCTTCAGTTAGGAGCCATTTTTGAATACTTTCTGTAAGAATCCATAAACTAAATGATCATTAAGCCCATTTCTGAACTGACAAAGCTCTGATAATCTCTTTAGTTTAGTCATGAATACTGAAATAGACTCTCTTTCCTCTTGGTTCTGCGTATGAAACCTGAAGTACCTACAGTCGGCAATGTTCCAGTTACTTTCACGATATCAGCAAAGCTCACTTCAGCTGGTTTGGTTGGAACAGTCAAAGTTCTAAGCAAACTTCATGCTCCTCCAGCCAATGTACTCAGCAAAACTGGCACTTACTTTTCATTGGCTATTCAATTTGCTTTAAAATACTGCTCAAACCATTCAGTATGCAAAATCCAGTTATCACTTGTGCAATCAAATGAGTAGCCAGCCACTTCTGCGTTTTTCAAATTTATGATTATTATCACCAACCATTAATGAACCTGTGAATTTGTCCATTTTATGCCTTTTTTAAAAAACTCAAATGTCTCTGTCCCTTCCCGAAGAGACATGTACTGTGCTTTATATTTCACTTGATCATTTCTTGCTTTTTTTCAAAAACTGGAATGTCTTGCTGCACTTCAACAGGTAGGTAGTGTTCTTGGGTTCATTTTAAACTTCCTCATTATCACTGTTAAGTTTTACAACTTCAAAGGAATTAATACTAACTTGAAGCAAAGTAAGGAGCTGAGGGATAAATATGTGTACTTCATTTTTTCACCTTTAGCCAGATAGGTACAGATGATGTGGCAGCGTGATAACGTGTGCCATTCACATACTTTTACATATAACCCATAATTAATTATGTAAACAAACAAAGACTGTTGAATCAGACAAAAATTACAATATTACTCAAATATTACTGAAATTTAAGTATACAACAGTAAGGAGTTTTTTTCCCAGTAAACTGCAAGGGTTACCTCCAGGCTCTCTGGTTTTCTCCCACATTCCAATGATGTACAGTTAGGGCTAGGGCTAGTGAGTTGTGGGCATGCATTGTTGGCACCGGAAACTGGCAATACTTGTGGACTGCCCAGCACAATTCTCACTGATTTGGTTTAATGCAAACAATGCTTTCCGCTGTATGTTTCGGTGTACATGTGATATCTGTTGATGTGTAGTCCCTGAAATCCAGGTACAAGGTTGACCTAGGGTACTTTGGTGTGGAGTTTACACACTCTTCCAGTGATTGCATGATCTCCCCCAACGGCTTCAATTACCCCTCACACTCCAAGTATATGTCAGTTGCATAATTGCCTGCAGGATATCGGCACTAGTGTAAGTATTTGATGGAAGAATCATACTGTATATATGAATCTAAGACTTTTGCACAGCACTGTATTGGTCAATGTGGAGTGGGGAAGAGGCGTGTAAATCATCTGGCAGGAGTAAAGGATATTGGGAATTGCAAGAGTGGAGTACTGCGGGAGGGGTGTGGGGCAGGTGGCAGAGTAGGAGTGCCAGGGTCAGGGTGGAATGTGTGCAGACACACTCAGCCCTGAGACGCCAGGCAAGGTCATTTGATTCCAAACAATTGGCTTATTGATCATTACAGAATGTCTCTTGGGAGCTTCCCACTCCCTTCCCTCTCCCTTCCTCTTTCCAAACACAAGTTCCTTCTCACAGCCCCCTTCCCATTCTCAGCCCACGATAGACCCCTATCAGAATCAGGTTTATCGTCAATCAGATATGTCATGAAATTAGTTTTTTTTTGCAGCAGCAGCGGTATAGTACATTACATAAAATTAGTACTGTGCAAAAGTCTTCAGCACCCTAGCTATACGTGTGTCTAAAGTTTTACATAATTCTGTATATCGTAAAATTTGTTGTACTGGAGCAGAGCAAATTGCAATACATAATAAAAGATCTATTGATTACATTAAGAAGTATGTATTAAAAATTAAATCAAGTAGAGCCAAAAAAGAGCAAAAGTAGTGAGGGAATGTTCATGGGTTTGTTGTCTGTTCAGAAATCTGATGGTGGAGGGGAAGAAGCTGTTCCTAAAATGTTGAGTGTGTGTCTTCGGGCTCCTTGGTGTGAGCAGTAAGAAGAGAACACGTCATGAATGCTGGGGGTCCTTAATGATGGATGCTCACTTTTTGAGGCATCGGCTTTTGAAGACGTCCTCGGTAGTGGGGAGACTGGTGCCCACAATGGAGCTGGTGAAGTTTGCAACCCTCTGAAGCTTTTCCCAGTCTTGTGCAGTGGCCCCTCCGTACCACTTGTTGATGCAGCCGGTTAGTCTGCTTTCCACAGTACATCTGCAGAAATTTGCTGAAGTTTTTGGTGGCATAACAGATCATTTCAAATTTCTGGATGTGAGAGTGAATAGGTGACAGGGATATCAGGATCAGAACCAGGTGACTTATATACCAAGGTGCCAAGGTGAAGCTGTACCAGTGCAGTGTTCTGTCCACGCTCTCATATGGGGTCAGAAGGCTGGTACATGGCAGAGAATGCCCTTACCAAGCTGTTGTCTTTACACACCCAGAGCCTCCAGAAGAACCTCAGTATTTCCTGGCCAAGAAAGATCTTCAACTACTTTCGACCCCTTCAGTATCACCATGGCCACAATCATCATGATGAAACATTGGAGATGGATTGGGCAGCTGATGAGAAGAGAGACCAACTACATCACTTCATTGGACTCCTGAAGGACAGAGGAGGTGCAGGAGACCAAAGACAACTTGGTGTCGTATCGTAGAGGCAGAAATGAAGACACTAACTAAACTATACCTGGGGCACAATAGAGAAGATGGCCAAGGACAGACAGAGAAGGAGGACCTTCATTGCTGCCCTAAATACCAGTGGCATAACAGGCAGTAACTAAACTTATATGCCATGAAACTTGTATAGTTTTGCAGAGTGCCAGCCTAGTCTCAATGGGCTGAATGGCCTCCTTATAAGTTGAATACAAATTTGAGATATCCAAGGTGGAACTATTTGACACCCAACACATGGTGAACTCTCTCCAACAACATGATGAAGTACACATATGTTCCTACATCCGTTCTGCAATGGGAAAGGGAGTCTAGTGCTGTGTGATTTTATTTGATCAGGGGTTCAGATCATTGTCAGGTAAAGGCAATCACAAATAGTTCCTTTGTACTCCAGCAAAGGTCATTTGTTCACTGCTGGCAGTGACCTGACCGAAGGAGCACACTGATGGTCCCTTGAAGACAGAGGTCATCAATCAATGGTTGACTTGGGTCAGCATAGCTCACGGAAAGATAAATTGTAAGAGTTCTTCTGCATGTGGCTATACTTATTATCCCACCGCTGTTGTGACAGATAAGTCAAGCAAAAACTTCCATTTATGTTGTGGTCCCAATGTAGTAAAAGATTTTCTGAGAGCTTTATGACTTTAATGCTCCCCAGAAGACTAGAGGGAATTCACGAGCACAAATCCAGGAATTAAAGGGTTAACATATGAGGAGTGTTTGATGGTTCTGGAGTTTAGAAGAATGAGTGGGTATCTCATTGAAACCTATTAAATATAGAAAGGCCTAGATAAAGTGGATGTGCAGAGCACATTTCCAATAGTGGGAGAGTCTAGGATTTGAGGCCACAGCCTCAGAATAAAGGGACTCCCTTTAAAACAGATGAGGAGGATTTTATTTAGCCATATGGTAGCTATTCTGTGGAATTCATTACCACAGACTGAGGCCAAATCATTAGGTATATTTAAAACAGAGGTTGATAGGTTCTTGATTAGTAAGGGCGTCAAAGGTTATGGGAGAAGACAGAAGAATGGGGTTGAAAGGGATTATTGGTCAGCCATTATGAAATGATGGAGCAGACATGGTTGCCCAGCTCTGCTCCTACGTCTTATGATCTTATCGTCTTTTGGATTTCATAGCACAAGGGAAGGCTTTAGGTTAATTGAGTTAGTGTTGGGCACAGAGCTCAGCAATACATTCAGTGCCATTTCTCAGCTCTTTCCTCAAGCTGTTCACTCTCAAGAGAAAATCATTGCTACAGCAAGACTGGATGAACATGTGTGTGCCAGGTCACACCACCGTGTTCAGGAATGGCTATTTTCCTACAACTGCACCACCTCAGCAACGAACATGCCGGACAGTTTCCTCTTGTTTCTGATTGAGTTTTTGCGCTCATGTTTTGCAAGGGCTTTTTCTTCACTGTCTTGTATAACCTACGTATAATTTATGTTCTGTGTGTTGCTTGTACCAATATGTCTGTGAAGATGCAGTAAGTTTTTCAATGTACCTGTCCCTTGCCAAACTTGTGCACATGACAACGGACTTGGCTTTTGCTCTAAATTGGAATCACTGAAAATGCCACTATTTCATTTTTCTAATATTATATTAACTCCATTAATTTTATTTGTAAAAATGTAATTAATAAATAGCTATTTTACATGACCTTGATCATGGTATAGTTTCATATTTCGCATTTGTAATTAAAGATGGGACTTAAATGGGGTGGTACGGTGGCGAGCACGTTTTATGGTACCAGCGACCCAGGTTCAATGTTCTCCCTGTGACTGCGTGGGTTTCCTCCGGCTGCTCCGGTTTCCTCCCACAGTCCAAAGATCTATTGGTTGGTAGGTTAATTAGTCATTGTAAATTGTCCCTTGATTAAGCTGGGGTGACATTGGGGGTTACTGTACAGCACGACTTAAAGGGGCAGAAGGGCCTCCTCCGCGCCGTAGCTCAATAAATAAACAAACAAACATGTTTTTTTTGTGACAATGTGAATTGGCATTAATAGGAACTTAAGAGCCTTTAGTCGCATACCAAATCTCCTCAAATTCCTCATGAAGTAGGGGTGCTGGCGTGCCTTCTTCATGATTGCATCGATATGTTGGGCCCAGGACATGTTGATGCCCTAGAACTTGAAGCAGCTCACCCTTTCCACTGCCGACCCCTCAATGAGGACTGGTGTGAGTTCCCCTGACTTCCCCTTCCTGAAGTCCACAATCAATTATTTTGTCTTAATGACGCTGAGTGCAAGTTACTGTTGCAAATCCACTCAGCCAGACAATCTATCTCACATCCTTAATGTTCCTCAAATAAAATCTTTGCCACTATATTTCCCATGCCAGAGCATTCTTAAAAAGTCAAAGTATGTATAAGTTAATAGGTACTGCCTCGAGATTAATTTTCTTATAGGCATTTACAAAAAATAAAGAAATAAATATGAAAAGCTCTACAGAAAGACTGAAAAACAACCAATGTGCAAAAGGATTCAAGCTGTGTAAATAAAAAAATATACATATAACACTGAGAAGATGAGTTACAGAGTCATTGAAAGCAAGTCTGTAGGTTGTGGAATCAGTTCAGTGTTGAGGTGAGTGAAGTTATCTATGCTGGTTCAGGAACATTATGGTTGTAGGGTAATAACAGATCCTGAACCTGGTGGTGTGGGACTGAAGGCTCCTGTACCTCCTGCCCAATGGCAGTAGTGACAAGAGAGCAAGAAGGATATAACTAGCTGTGAAATTATTGCACAGGTATACAGCTCATAGTTTGCAGAAAACTATCCAATGAATTATCTCAGGGCCTTTAATTAACAAAGCACATACATGTCACTGGAACTGAATCTCAGTATTTTAATAATAAATTTACTTTGAACTTTGAATGTAAAGAGCAAGTCCTCATTTCGGATCTTCCATTTTTACATTGACAGTAGACTCCAGGGTGTATGGGGTGTTCAGGGAGGGGCAGCACCTCTGGTGAAGGGTCTTGGTGTGTCCATTCCAGGGCAGCTCACTCACCTTCGGTCCCCACCAGACGCTCAGCTCTCACCTGTGGCTCCAAGTCGCTGTTTGCATGTGACAGCGGCCACATTGGGGTACACCGCTTTGACAGACGGGTTAAACCAGGTGAGGGTAGCCGATAGCCTCATACCCCGGTGAGACGGGGACATGACTGCCCTAGTAAGCAAAGTCTGCTCCGGTGGACTGGGCAGATGAGATCAACAGCCAGGAAGGCTGTTCTGCAATACTTCTAAGTTCAAAGTGAAGGCAGTTCTGCAACACTTGTTGAGAGTGAAAGGCTCAATGAGGCACAGAAGACATCCTCTGCAACCAAACGAGACCCCAGTTGTGATGACTACTTGTACAACTGGACATGGACGTCCAAGGTCAAGAGGGTGGAACTACCCCAGTGCAATGGTTTCTCCATAACAAAATCTTTCCCAAATAGGCTCTTGGTCATCATCAGATACGAAAGACAGCCACCAGTTTAGACTCCTGTGTTAACCTGCTACTGAAACATTCTTAATAGCTTTCAGATATGCTGTCCAAAAAAAATTCTGACATCCAGTTTCCCAATGTTTTTTCTTGGGTAATTGCAAAAGGGAAAAAGTGGGGGGGGGGGGGGCGGTGGGTAGAGAAAAGAGAGAAAAGATCTCGGTGTCTGGCAGAGGGACAAGTCGAGTTGTTTGGGGATGGGAGAGCAGGTACATGGGAGCTGTTGAAATGTTTGTTTAAATGCAGGGGAAATTCTGTATTCCCCTGTGCAGCTGAAGGAATTCAGACAATAGAAACACAGCCTACCCTGCCAGGGCAGCTCACTTCTGGCCCCAACTCCAGAATCTCCAACTCCCCAGCCGGAATAAGGCGGGGGACCCCAACCCAGGGTGAAACTCAGGTTAATTTCTAAATAAGAATTTCTCGAAAAGCAGCCCTGCAACAGAGGGACCACAAAAAAATAAATATTATGGAAGCATTTTAAATAGAAGTTTTAATTTATTTTTACTTGTTCATTAACCATTGTCTAACACAGGCTAAAATTCTCCCTTATTTTGAACTACTTCCAAATGGCACCATGGAATCTTTTTCAGTTAGGTTAATATCTCGTCCCAGAGGCAGCTCTTTCAGGAGTGCCTCATTACAACATTGTGAAAGCATCCAAGTACTTTGAAAGTGCTCATTAGCTGTGCATTGTCATGGGATGTCCTTCATGAAAGGCTCCATCTACCCTCAGTGGCCACTTTGTTAGGTACCTTCTGTATCTAATCAAGCAGCCTCTGAGTATATGTTCATACTCCTTTGCTGCTGCAGCCCATCTACTTCAGGATTTGACGCGTTGTGCATTCAGAGATGCTCTTCTGCACACCACAGTTGTAGCGTGTGGTTATTCGAGTTACTGTCACCTTCCTGTCAGCTTGAACCAGCAAAGTCATTCTCTGACCGCTCTCTCTTTTTTTTATTTATTGAGATACAATGTGGAGTAGGTCCTTCTGGCTCTTAAAGCCACACTGCCCACCAATCTCCTGATTTAACCCCAGCCTAATGGTGGCACAATCGACAATGACCAATTAACCTTTTGACGGGTACATCTTTGGACCGATGGTGAAACTGAAGCACCCAGAGGAAATCCACACCTTCCTGTCAGCCTGAACCAGTCTGGCCATTCTCCTTTAATCTCTCTCATTAACAAGATATTGTCACCCACAGAACTGCCACTCACCAGTTGTTATTCTGTTTTTTTTTGCACCATTCTCTGTTAAATCTAGAGACTGTTGTGCATGAGCATTTCAGCAGTTTCTGAAATACTCCATCCTCCCCATCTGGCACAATCAATCATCTCACGGTTAAGATCACAGATCCCATTTCTTCCCCACTTTGATCTTTGGTCTGAACAATAACTGAACTTCTCGACCATGTCTGCTTTTATGTCTTGAGATGCTGCCACATTGATTGGCTGATTAATGAGCAGTTGTACACGTGTAACTGATAAAGTGGCCACTGAGCGTATACTGTATGTAGGCCTCCGTTAGTCTCGATAGACCATGGATAGACCTTAGAAAGTTTCCAGGGCGCAAACCTGGGCAAGGTTTTTTTTAATGGAAGACCAGCAGTTTCCCAAGCTACAAGTCTCCCCTCTCCACACCACCAACGTTGT